>NC_135646.1:11020833-11323863 GCF_053574225.1 Canis aureus | reverse complement strand
CAAGTTTTACCCATGTTGTAGCATGAGTCAGAATTCTATTTCTTTTTAAGGCTGGATAATATTTCTATGTATGATATGACACATTTTGTTTATTGATGGGTCAATGGACACCTACATTGCTGTCACCTTTTAGCTATTGTGAGGAATGCTACTATGGGAAACTTACTCTTTTGAGCTATAAAACCTAGTGCAGTAAGCAAAATTCTTAGATGGCCCCAACATTCACATCCCCTCATGTATATACTCAACCCATCTTCTTGAGTATAAAGGACTTTACTCTGAGGAGATACCACTCCATGATTATGTTACTTTATATGAGAGAATGAATTTTGCAGATGTAAGAAAAGACCCCTAATACTGGACTCTGAGTTAACCAAAATGGAGGTTGTGCTGGGCAAACTCAAACCTAATCAAATGAGCCCTTAAAAGAGGATAGATTTAAAATCGGAGAGAAATTCCCTCCTTTCTTTAAAGAAGCAAATGACCATGTTGTGAAACCCCTGAGTGACTTTATGAAAAAATCTAAAGATGGACTCTTGAGAGCAGTCCTCAGCCAATAACTAGCAAGAAAATGAGGACTTTGGCTCTACAACTACAATGAACTGGATTCTGCCAAAACCCAATGAGCTTGGAAGAGAATCCAGAGCCTGATGTGAGTATAATCCAGGCAGACACCTTAAAGTTTAAGCAAAAGACTGAGCTAACTTGTACCCAGATTCATGACCAAACAAACTGTAAGATAATACATTTAAGTTGCTAAATTTGTGGTAATTTGTTATGTAGATGTTAAAAAATCTTATAAATCTAGTTTTGAAATTGAAGTTGAGACCTTTCTGCATTTCCAATATTTCTTAAACACAGACTACAAACCATAATTATGGCATCTGTCAAAGTCACTTTGGGGAACAAGTATACAATATGTAATATATCTTAAGGGCTATTAATATTCAACTTTTTTAAAAAAGATTTTACTTATTTATTCATGACAAACACAGAGAGAGAAGCAGAGACACAGGCAGAGGGAGAAGCAGGCTCCATGCAGGGACCCCGACGCGGGACTCAATCCCGGGACTCCAGATCATGCCCTGAGCCAAAGACAGACGCTCAACTACTGAGCCACCCAGGCGTCCCAATATTCAACTTTTTACTGACATAAAGATAATTAGACCTTTAAAGAGGTATTTTTGATTATTTTTCAAATCAATTTTTATAGTATTGTTTCCTCTATTATTTCTTGTTATTGTTGCTATTTTTTTGCATGTCTGATACTGGTACTTGATTGTGTATTTGTGTGTTCTGGTATGTTATGAATCAGGAGAGAAGGGAATCATGCTTGTTTGTATTGTCTATATAGTTACTGATAATAGTGATTTTTTAGAATTTTTTTTTCTGTATACATCGCAGTATTTGAAATTGCCAGGAAAAAAAATAATATGTGTTTAAGTTAGGAGATAATATTATAAGAATACCAACCGATTGTTGATTTTTAGCTAATTTTTAAAAGTTCTCTTATTTGAAAGCTCTTACTAGGCAAAACTGCTTCTATATCTGAGGTAGTGCCTTTGTTTTCAAATGGTCTTTACCCTCAGGGGACTCTAGTGAGTCAGAGAAACATGTGTGGGCTTGATACAGAATTATTGCACCTCAATTTGCAAATTAGAACCATGGTATATGTTATCCACTTTTTACACTTTACATATCATTTACTGACCCATTAAAAAACAGTATGTGTTTTGATTTTTTTTCCAGTAGTGGCAATTGAGTTGAAGTTTGAGAAACTTATAGGTAAGAACAGTGAAAAATACAATCCCAGAAGGGAATAGGGGAGAAACATAAACCATGGTCACCTTTCAAGAATAATAGGAAGAGGGCAGCCTGGGTGGCTAGTGGTTTAGCGCCGCCTTCAGCCCAGCCTGTGATCCTGGTGACCTGGGATCGAGTCCCACATCAGGTTCCCTGCATGGAGCCTGTTTTTCCCTCTGCCTGTGTCTCTGCCTCTCTCTCTCTGTGTTTCTCATGAATAAATAAATAAAATCTTAAAAAAAAAAGAATAGGAACAATTTTGATAACAGATTACTTCAAATACCAAGTTTCAAGTATTTAAATCTTTAAAATTTATTTCTCATGTTTTTAAGCTCTCTCTCTCTTTCTCTCTCTCTTTTTTTAAGATTTTATTTACTGGCACATTCATTTAAAACTACCTGGCACAAAGTTTAGATTTAGGGCATTTAGATAGATTTTTTTTTTCTTTTCAGATAGATTTTTGAAGGCATATCCACTTTTTAAATGCATACATCTTAATGTACATATCTAATACAATCACTTTATTACCTTTAATTTCTTTATGAATAAGAAAATTTTCATTTCTCCTCATGTTTGCAGACACACACAGTGATAAAAGTGATGGAGTGCTTCATTAACACTCCTCCTCACATGCAACAGTCCTTCTGACTTGATCCTGCTTCTCCTCCTTAGGACTTAAATGATCTTTTTGGTACTGTATTAGGTATAATATAAACATTTTAAACATAAAAGAAAAACAGAATATTTAAAATATCATTTTAATTTTTTATCATATTTAAAATATCATTGATAAATCACTAAATTCTACACCTGAAACATCCTACTGTATGTTAACTATCTGGAATTTAAATTAAAACTGGGAAAGAAAATAAAGAAAGAAAATGGCATTAATGCCGCTCTGTTGATATTACTTCTAGAGTAAACAATTAAGTGGGAACTAATCTTACCAGTTTCACTGTAAAATTAATTATCACTGTTTTACTTCTGTGAGCTACTATGGAAAACAAATGGACTGCAATTGTGATGAGGGTGATTTCTCATTCACTTGTGGCCTCTTATTTTTCCTTTTGCTCTGATAAGTAAGAACCTTGTATTTGTTTCCTGTTGCTTTAAATATTAGATCCTTAAATAAAACAGGCAAAAATAACCACTATTACCACTCCCAACTCATCTCCAAATAATGAGAATTTCTGACTTATTTACAACGACAGAAGGTACATCTGCAAGCTTCCATAATAGACAACCAGGAAATGGAAAAGAACAGCAGCCTTTTTGTAGCAAACCAATACTGTAACTGGAATAGCAATCTGTCTTCCAGAGAACAAAGGCACTGCCATAAGGAGTCCAAGTGTTTGCTCTTTGCCAACATTCCCCCAAATCTACAGACATTTTTAGAAAGAATGCCTACACCTCCTATTCAGAAATTAAAAGGGAGATCGTCTAAGCTTTGAAAGGTAATATTTGGGTTGTGTCAGAGCCTAGCATTTTATTTCTTTGTTCTGCTTCTGAATTCACATTGACATACAAATCATTTAATTTCTTTAAGTATTTTAAAGTAAGTTCCTTAAATTACTCTTTAAGTAATTTATTTAAGTGCTCTAGGTATTAAATGTATAAAATAGCTTTAGATCTAAGGATTAAAAGTGAGGCACGAGGGCAAGTTGTTACCGAGAGGTTTTCATTTAAATAGCGTGAGTCACATGGTATTCACTAACGCTTTTATTTCTTAAGGCTCCTAAATATACATTTAAAGAATATTTCCAGCAATTTTCATAGTGTACTTAAAACCAATGTTACTTTCACTGTTTGCATGATAGATGTCATATAGTAGTTCAAATGAGAAAGCTAACGAATTCCTCCATTGACAACAAAAATAACTTCTTTCGATAATCATGGACACATGAGGATTTAGCATATTACACTGAGCCTAAAGAAAATTTAAATATAAAACAACTTCTTCTTAAACTAGAACATAAAGTCTTCTTTCCTATTCCTTCTCCCATGACCTTTTATTTCTTTCACTCATTATTTCCTATTTATTTGCAAGGTTAAGTTTTAGAATGGTCTAAATTTTAAGGTATTTTTAAGTATTATTACCTATTGTGGTTATTAGAATAATAATATCCTTGTTATATATGTTTAACAATTATTCAAATACCATAATGTTTGAGTACTACAAAACAACACATAGATACAATATATTTATTTGGGCCAGAGAGTCAGACAGGTTCAGATTCTAACCTTAGCACTTAATAAAAATTTGTGGCTTCAGTTCTCTTACATGTAAAATAGGGATAATACCCATCAGGATTGTGATGAATATTTAAATGTTCTCTCCAACTTAGCTTTTCTAAAACTGTACATATCATTTTCCTCCCCAAACCTGTTCTTCCCCCAAAATGTCTATTGTTAATGAGGGGCAAAATCATCAACATAGTTTTCCAAATAAGACTAAATCATGATTCATTCCCAATGTCTCAATTTAAACATCTAGTCACCCAGGTCTGGTAATGTTCATCCTGATAATATCTTAAAAGATGAACTCCTGGGGTGCCTGGGTGGCTCAGGGTTAAGCGTTTGACTCTTGGTTTCGGCTCAGGTCATGATCTCCTGAGTCCTGGGACTGAGGCTGGTGTTGGGCTGCATGTGCAGCAGGGAGTCTGCTTGAAGATTCTCTCCCTCCGTCCCTCCCTCAAGTCACATGCAAAAACAAGATAACTGTTTTTTTTTTTTTTTAAGATTTTATTTATTCATGAGAGACACAGAGAGAGGCAGAGACAGAGGCAGAGGGAGAAGCAGGCTCCATGCAGGGAGCCCGACATGGGACTCAATCCCGGGACCCCAGGATCACACCCTGGGCTGAAGGAGGCGCTAAACCACTGAGCCACCCAGGCTACCCAGATAACTGCTTTTGTGGTAGGAATAGCTTGCCTTCTTCACACTGTGTCTGAGCAAAGGATGCAACAATTATTATTTCCTTTCATTCATTCAAAAATATTTTTAAAATTATTTGAGGATAGTGTAGATTCATATGCAGTTATAAAAAAATAGGAATCTTTATTGAAGCATAAGTGACAATTAGAAATGTTGTATTTTCTAAGGCCATAGTGTGATGATTTGATATACATATGCATTGTGAAATAATCACCAAATCAAGCTAATTAATATATCCATCATCATAGTTACTTTGTGCATGTGTGTATGGTGAGAAGACAGGTATACTCTTTTAGTAACTGTAGGTATACGGTGTTAGGTATATAGTACTACAGTGTAGTACTGCAGTAAAATTAACTACAATCAAGGTGCACATTAGATCTCCTGTTGTCCATTAGATGCACAACTAAAACTTGTGTGCCATGACCAACAACTCTTCATTTCTCCCTCCCTCCAGCTCCTGGCAACCACCGTTCTACTCTCTGCTTCTCTGGGAACATTTTCCCTGGAATAGATATGGATCATATAGGATAGAAAGAAGAGATCCAGAGTCATTTCTAGTTCCATTTCAGAGGAAAACTTGGGAGGGAGAAGGATTCTCATAAGCAGGAGATTAGGCTGAGTGGTTCATAATCAAAACAGATTGGAAGGACTGAATATCCCAGGGACTGAGAAGCATCCTGAGCATCAAGAGAGGTTCCAGGATAGGAATCCAGTGATAATGAATATAAAAGAATTCGGGATAGAGCACTTCTGCTGGCAGGCCTCAACCCATTCCCTAAGAAGAAACTTTAGTGCTTCCACTTTTCCTTTTTCCATCTCAAATGACAGTTCTAGACGGACAAAAGCTGTAACAAATAAGCTACTGAGAGTTAGTGAGAAAATAAGTCACTATATTTCCTTTCTGGAAGACAGTAGATGCCAAATGGTGTCTTTAACTGGCAGAGATGGAAAGGAAGTTTTACCTCTGAATGAAGATTAAAGTATTGGTGACTATCTTGGAAGAGATGCTCTTGATTGAGATAGTCACTTAATGGTGACTGTGGAATGTTACAGAATCTCAGAATGAGCAGAAAAGTCATGGGCACACTGCCCAAGTCCCCATCCAGGGCCGGGAGACAATCCCACCAAATAAATAGACAATGAGAAATAACACAAGTGTTTTCTTAGGTCACGATTTGTGCTTTTCAACATTCTTTATACTTCAACACCCATTTTAACATCCATCACAATATCCCTAAAATTAGTCATTGTGGAAACAATTTTGTGAGGAGTTGGGGGTTGGTATGGGTGCAAACCATAAGGTGGACCTGCAAAATGGTCCCTGAATACCACATTAGATTGTTTCCTTTATACCATTAAAAAGAATCCCATCTGTCAAAGTTATGAATTCATATTCTTTGTTTTAGACGTGCTTATTATGAGGAGCAATCAGAATCCATTCTAAGTGTGTTTTTGCATTGCAACTTTTTTTTTATTTTTCTTATATGAATAGTACAAAAGATATAATCTGCCTTTTCTCAAACACCTATGTGAACATTAATCGAATAGGATGTAGAAATGACTGCTTTTCTATGCACCCTATTTACATGTCAATAAATGTAAAATTGAGATTTAAAGATGCTAGTTTAAATAGAACCCTAACTCTGCTGACAGGAATCTCCCTTTACCATTCTCCTTTCTTCTCAATTTTTTAAAGAAAGAAAATTCAGTATCTCAGATGGAGTCAACTGTCCAGTATAACCGTACGGGTCCTAGATCACGGTGATAAAAACGATATAAAGAAAATGTTTTAAGGGGACATCTCTACCATTTGCCAGCTCCGCAGGCAAGTTAGGTAACTATTAAAAGTGTCAGTGTCTTCATATGTAAAACAGGGTTATAGCATCTATCTCACAGAATTATTGGAGGGATTAAATGAGATAAAGTATAAACATTTTTTAGCCCATTGCCTAATACAATGGAAGTGATCACATGCATACATAAGAGATCCACTTAATAGCAGGATTAAATTAATAATATGCCTCTGACACACTATTTTAAACAAAAATGGAATTCTGTTGATTTTTTTTCCCCATCCAAACCAGGAAGCTTGCTACCAAATAATGTATTCCCACGTAATGTATTCCCACTTAACTTTAAAAAGAATTTAAAAAATTAAGGTAGGAATGATGTGTTCCACCAGAACCAAAACGGATGATTTAGAATAGCAAAATAAATTTAGGGATCCCTGGGTGGCTCAGCGGTTTAGCGCCTGCCTTTGGCCCAGGGCGCGATCCTGGAGACCTGGGATCGAGTCCCACGTCAGGCTCCTGGCATGGAGCCTGCTTCTCCCTCCTCCTGTGTCTCTGCCTCTCCTCTTTCTCTCTATGTCTATCATAAATAAATAAATAAACCTTTAAAAAAATAAATTTAAAGTAACATGGGAATAAATAACTCATGAATTGAAAAGTGCGTGTGTATGTGTTATATTTTATGTGAAATATCTGAGGGACAAAAGGGATATTCAATAAACAGTTCTGGAACAACTGGCTAGCCATATGAGGAAAAGTCAAAATTCCTACTTCACTAGTTAAACACAAATACATTTCAGACATTAAAATGTTGCATATAAATAGAGAAAACATTTAAATACAAGAAAAAAAGTAAAATGCATATTTTTACAGTCCAGAGAGCTTATCACCACTTAAACCAAGATATTAAACCCACAACAATAGAAAGACAAATTACAGAATTGAGAACATAATAATTAAAAATGCATAATAGCAAAACAAACAAGATTAAAACAAAGTCCTACTAAACTCAACCAACTAAAATTTTTATAAAGCCATAAGTAGGCTAAACACAGAAACCAAAGGAAAAAAAATTATACACGTGACTGTCGCATAATCATAGGAGCTAGGGATTAATTCAGAAAGCAGTGTCAGTGGTGGCTCAATTACAATTTGGCAGAGGGTTCCATCTCTCGGTACCACTGCTCTGAATAGCACTTGAATGGCCTTCCTCAGGAGTAGCGGCTATTAAGGAACATTAAAGTCAGAGGTGACTTCAGAAATGATTCTGGTGTACTGTCTGCATTTTAGAGACAAAATTACTAAGACCGGTGAAGTTAGGTCACTATTAACAGAGATATGTACAAGATGCGGTAAGTGCAGAAAAAAACAAACAAAACCCTCCTTGAGACAAGGAAGGCAAAGAAACCTTTGCTGTGGAAGAGGCACTCCAGGCTGAACTTAGAAGGATGAAAAAGAAGTCCTCCAAATAATAGGGGGATTCCAGGCTAAGAAGCAAAACAAAAACAAGCAACAACAAAAAAACACATTATATGGAAAAGCCTGAGGCACAATATAGAAGGGTAAGTCTAGCACATTGTAAGGCATAGATAGAACTCAGGTTTATGGAGTATTAATAGTGTTAAATGAAGTTTAAAATGTGGGTCATGTGTTAAATATGTGTGCCATGCTAAAGAATTTTAATCCTATCCTACAGTTGATGGGAAATGGAGAAAACTTTTAGAAGAAACCTGAGGTTAGAAGAAACACCATGAGGTTGGTGTTTTAGAAAGAAACCTGAGCAGCTGCTTGAAGGATGCGGAAGATAAAGGAATTTAGGGATTAAAAAACAAACAAACAAACAAACCTTCAAAAATCTGCTGAAATATTCTACTAGGCTTTTTGGGTTCTATGTTGGTAGAACATAGAGTCTTCCTTCCTTATTTTCTCCTCTTTGCACTTTGTGCGGGATTTATTTATTTATTTATTTATTTATTATTTTTTATTTTTTTATTGATGGATGGACATTTTCAAAAAAGATTTATTTATTTATTTGAGAGAGAGAGCAAGCAGGGGGAGGGAAAAGGGACAGGGAGAGAATCCTTAAGCAGACTCCCCACTGATGCCTGATGCAGGTCTATATCCCAGGACTCTGAGATCATGAACTGAGCCCACACCAAAAGTCCTATGCTTAACCAACTGAACCTCTCAGACACACCCATGTGTTTATCATCTTCATTGTGATGATGGTTTCCCAGGAGCATGAATATGTTAAAACTTAGCAAAGTGTGTACTTTATTTTTTTTTAATTTTTTTGTAAGATTTATTTATTTAATCATGAGAGACACAGACTGAGAGAGATAGAGGCAGAGACATAGGCAGAAGGAGAAGCAGGCTGCTTGCAGGGAGCCTGATGCAGGACTTGATCCCGGACTCCAGGATCACGGCCTGAGCCGAAGGCAGGTGCCCAACCACTGAGCCACCCAGGCATCCCACAAAGTGTATACTTTAAATATGCAGTTTATTGCATGCGAGTTACAAAATAAACTTTAAATAGGAAAAGGATTATACATTTGCAAAATAAATACAAGGCAATGTTATATGAAATTTTTAAGAGGCTTCATGGAAGAAAGCTAAGTACATAATGGTTATTCTTATAATTATCCATTCACCATAATAATTTAAAGAAGGAAATACTTGTGATGATGGGTTTACCAGGCTGCGAATGACAAGTCAAAGAAGTCAGAATCGCATTTATTATAGTGACATATATGACTTTCCAACTCCCTAACTAAATTGAGATGAGATTTCCCAGTAGGGATATACTTACAACCCTTCCCACCAAAAATCTCCACATAAGCAGCATTAAAATGTTCAGTAAAACAACACATGAGACTTGGTTCTTTGTGGATTTTTAAAAGGAATAATGCCCACATCCTATGCCAGTGAGCTTCTTGTATGTAATATATAGCATATTAATAAGTAAGTGTAGTCTAAAACTGCGTGCGTGTGTGTGTGTGAGAGAGAGAGAGAGAGAGACAGACAGACAGACATAACTCCGATATAAGACAGAAAGAGGTACAGACAGGTAAATGAGTGAGGGTGCGGTGTTTACAGTGGAGGACAAAAGAACACTCTGCAAAGAATATGCTATTTGAAATAGGCTTGACACCTTGAGTTTGGGTGCAAAGTTTAGTCAAGAAAGGAAAGAGAAAAGAAGGAATAGTACAAGCAAAGGCATTGAATTAAAGAAGTCCAAGGAGAAGGAGGAGGAGAAAACCAAAGGAAACTATAATTCCTTAATACCAAATATTCTGTCAGTATTGACATTTCTCTAATTTTTGCTGTTTTTGTGATTGTTATTAGCAGTTTGTTTGACTCTAGATCCAAAGAAGTTATACAAATATCATGATGGCCTGATATGTCTAATTCTTTTTTAAACTATAGGTGTCACCTGCATAGTATCTTTTCCCCTTCCTTTCAATGTATCCTATGTTTTTTCATTGACATGATAAAAGACAGTGAACTAACTAGATGACATTACTTATCCCCCTGCCTGACAGACCCCTAGATTCCTGGTTCCTCACCAGGAATTTTTTTAAGATTTTATGTATTTATGAGAGACACAGAGAGAGAGGCAGAGACATACATAGAGGGAGAAGCAGGCTCCCTCAGGGGAGCTCAATGTGGGACTTGAACCCAGAATTGGGATCACGCCCTGAGCCCAAGGCAGACGCTCAACCACTAAGCCACCCAGGCGTCCCCTTCACCAGGATTTTAGAGAAAGTATTTACTTGCTTAGTATATTCAAAGGGCTATATTAAGACAGACCCTTTCTGGAAAGTACTTTGCACTAGTGACTATCTATTATGAATAGAAAATTATGTCAATTTTATAAATGAATATTTTAAATACCTAGTGTCTAAGTAGTGAGAGGTTAACTTCATCACTATCATTTTTCTTCATCAGCTAAGGAATTTCAGTTTATGTGTGTAAATCTTTGAATATATTAGAGTAAACCATATAGAATTGCTTACAAAAGGAGCAATATTTCCCTTACTAAGCCCAATAGAAATGAAAGTGATTTTTATTTCCTCATAATTTCGTCAAAACTATTTATTCATAATTATCAAGTATATTTGATATGACATATTGCCATGCATTATTAATCAAGCAGATTTATAAACACCTAGATTAACACCCAGATTACTTTTTGAAGACAGATTACTGTTTTAGTTCCTACATAATTCTTTGATTCAGTGTTAAATTTGTACTTAAAAAAGGCAACTGGAAATATTTGGCAAGATGTGAGGAAGGGAGAGGAGTTGGAAACTGTGTGAAAATGTCCATAATGACTTAAACAGATTATATATCATTAGGATCCCTCTGGGATGTCAAGGTCAAAATAAGTGAAGGTATTCATTGCTCATCAGTGAAAGTCAGGGCACAGAATGTAGTCACTTTCTAAGAACTATTATCCAACCTCATAGAACCAGGATTAATTTACAGAATTTAATGCTTAGTTGAAATAAAAATGTGCTTGTTCTCAGTGAATTGAGGATGAAGGTACATATAACAATCGTAGGTCTGAACTAGAATTATTTAATAAGCAGTCTGGTTGGAAGCAATTGGTCTCCAAGGAATGTTAGGCAATTTTCCCTCAATTTGAGTTTAACATCATGCCGGAAAAAGAACTCTAATGACTAGTTACAAAGTGACTGCTGAACAGACTTCTCTCTACCTTAACAAAAGCCAGAAAAGAATATTCGAGATGAAAGTAGCCACTATTACTCATTTGATTAGGTTTTAAAAGACTCTTATTTTGGATGTGGAGCAACAGGAGTAAATTTGAAGCCCTTTGGTTGGCTCTGACTTAGGCCCTGAAATCCTCCAAAAAGAATATTACAGATGAAGAGCTTTTGAGGAAGTAGAATAACTTGGTGGTTTTCCACAGCCACTTAATAAACCTCAGGCTCACAGCCTTACCAAAGAAAAACAAAAATGGCCTTGCTTTAGTAGGAAGAAAAATTAGTAAAATAAAGGAGGAAGTATACCCATGTGCTATTCTCTAGAAGACTAAATATATGGATCTCAAATTTCCAGCTAAAAATATCATAACCTCAGCAATGGGATATACTCTTTAATGTGCAGTTTGACAATCTTAATGTATGCACTAGGAGGAAGCTAGTACCCCTGAGAGTTATCCAGGAAGGAAGTTACTCCAATGAAGAAATAATGCCCTTTTAGAATTTTCTGATTTTGACTACAATACCCTCCCTGTTGTTGTAGTATTCATTGAGCAAAATTCTGAATATGTGATGCATCGAAAAGTTTTTGAGAAGCATATTTGATCTATTCTTAGCATTACCAGCTTCTGGTATATTCAGCATCATTTCCAATAAGGTGCCTAGATGAAATACAGCAATGTGTCATATTGCTGTAGGCATTTTGTTTCAATTAAAAAAAAAAAAAAAACACTGGCCTGGTATTCAGAAACTAATGTCATCATTTCAATTCTGTGGCTTTTTCTGTGACTACTGAAAAGTCATTGAAACTCTCCAAAACTCAGTTTCAAGAATTAGGGTAGATCAATATTATTAAAAGCTAAAATATCAAGAAAAATGAGGCCCAAGAAGCCATGCAATTCTTTTGTATTATGAACTCACATTGGAGAGATTAGCAGCAATAGGGTAAAAGGACTGAAATTAAATTGTATGGAATTAACAATGTAGGTAGTAAAAAAAATAAAACTATCAAAGATGACCAGTTGAATCTTAGATTCAGTGCAAAACTGAATGCAGACAGTATCATCTAATTGAGCTACTGAATTTTAGAGATAAAGAAAGTAGAGACACCAAGTTAAAATGACTTTCCATGGTCAAAAGCTCATGAGATGCAGAGCCGGGATTAATTCTAGGATTACTAATTCCAATCAAATATTTTTACCACTACACTGTAATGAATAATTAGAAGTGGGAGAAAAAGGATAATTGCAACGGAATGAGTTAAAATTTCATTAATCACACCATTTTCTAAAAGTTCTTTATAATCTTGAAATATCAACAAAAAGACAAGATTCTGAGATGCTGCAACCTGCTACATAATATTTAACATCTGTCCAACAGAAGCCATCATTAAGTATATAATTTGTCACTAAAATGAATTATGTTACAGTTATATATTAAAACAAAAGTTGTTCATTTACTATTGCATGCATTGGCAAACAAAATCAATTTTTGAGTGAAAAATAAAATGTTAAAAAAATTATTCTACAACCCTCTAAGGGGTAGTGCTTCAAGAATGATGGGGTAAAGAGCTCCGCAGACAAAACAGCAACACAACTGGTGAAAAATCATTAAAACACACAATCATTTAAAATACCAGGATACCATCCTATGGGCACAGAGCAAATTGAGAGACATTTCTTTAAGAAAAACTATCTTAAGAACAGAAAGAGTCTGTGGAATTTGAGCTATGTCCAGCTTCATTACCTGCACCCCAGCTCTGGGTTTATGGAAGCTCTTCCAAAAGCATGTTCGCTCCCTATTCTCCCAGCTGCCAGAGTGGGGCTACAGTTTTACCCGAGTAGGGACAGACTGCTGACATTATTTATCTTCTCCTCACCCCACCCCATCCCAAGTAGCAGAGGTTTTGTTTCAGACAGTTATAGGAAAGACCTACTCTCTTTCCCGCACCCAGCCCCTCAATGATAGTGCAAAAATATTGGGACCTAGACCACCTTTACCCCTTGGACAGAGGTTTCATGCCAGGGAGGGCAAGTTGAGACCAGGGTCTGGCAGTCTCATTCCATTGCCCACTTAGGGTAGAGTGTCACTCTGGGAAAAGCAGATTCCATCTCCAGCTCCTGTGCACTGGCACAGGGATTCTGCAAAGAGGGGAGGTAGGCCTTTAGGATAAAGAGCTCTGCAAGGCTGCATTTTTGGAAGGAGAGTAAAGAACTCCATACCTAAAGGAGGTCGGTAGCTCTGAACACGCAATACAGAACATCCAAAAGTTCAGAACACTGAAGAAGGAGAAGGGATAGCCAGGAAGAGCCCCCTCAGGGTCACAGAGAGAAAAATATTATTCAACAATAATAGTTAGAAATGTTACTTCTCCACTTACAATGATAGATAAAACAACTAGACAGAGGATCAACAATAGAACGTGAACAATACTTTAAACAACTAACTGTAGACATCTACAAAACATTCCACACAAAAGTAGAATACACCTTCTCAAGTGCAAGTAGAACATTCTCTAGGATAGACCACAATAAATTTAAGATGATGAAAATCATACAAAGTGGATTTTCTGACCAGAATAGAATGAACTTAGAAATCAGTGATAGAGAAGATGTGGTTTATGTATACAATGGAATATTACTCAGCTATTAGAAATGACAAATACCCACCATTTGCTTCAACGTGGATGGAACTGGAGGGTATTATGCTGAGTGAAGTAAGTCAGTCGGAGAAGGACAAACATTATATGTTCTCATTCATGTGGGGAATATAAATAATAGTGAAAGGGAATATAAGGGAAGGGAGAAGAAATGTGTGGGAAATATCAGAAAGGGACACAGAACATAAAGACTCCTAACTCTGGGGAACGAACTAGGGGTGGTAGAAGGGGAGGAGGGCGGGGGGTGGGAGTGAATGGGTGACGGGCACTGGGGTTTATTCTGTATGTTGGTAAATTGAACACCAATAAAAATAAATTAAAAAAAAAAGAAATCAGTGATAGAAGGAAATCTGGGAAATTCACAAATATGTGCAAATTTATAATATACTCAAATAACCAGTGGCTCAAAAAGAAGAAATCACAAAGGAAATTAGAAAATATTTTAATATGAATAAAAATAAAGACACAAAATATTCAGACTTAAGAGATTCAACTGAAGCAGGGCTCAGAGATCATTTATAGTCATGAGCACCTGAAGTAAGAAAGATTTCAAAGTAATAACCCAATCTGCCACCTTAAGCAACTAGGAAAATAAAACCACACTAAACCAACAGCAAGCAGAATGAAGGAAAGAAAACAGTGGAAAGAAATTAAGTAAAGAAAAACAGTAGAGAAATTAAAAAAAAATCAGAAGTTGATTCTTTGATAAGATCAACAGAATTTATCAACCTTTAGCTAGACCAGCCAAGATAAAAAACAGACTTATATTACTAAAATCCAGAATGAGAAACTTGATATCATTATGATCTTATAGGAAAAAAAAATTAGCTAAGGAAATTCTATAAAGAACTAAGTCTATCCTCAAAGATGACTTAGAAGAAAATGACAAAGTCCTAGAAAGACTCAAAGTACTAAAACTGACTCATGAAAAGATAAAAATTCTAAATAGATTTATTACAAATGATTAAGCAATTTATAAACTTTCCACAAAGAAAAATCCAGACTCAGTTGGCTTCACTGGACAATTTTACCAGATATTCACCAAAGAACTAGTACCAATTTTTCACAAAACCTTCCAAAAGATAAATAAGGAAGGATCACTTCCCAGCTATCCTTTGAGGCCAATGTTAACCAAATGAGGTATCACAAGAAAAAATAAATATATACTGCAATATCTCTTATGAATATAGATACAAAAGCCCTTAACAAAATATTAGCAAGATATACTGAACAATCTATAAATAGGATTATTCACCATGACTAAATATTGTACAAAAGATTCAAGTCAGTATCATCTGTATTTTTTTAAGCATTCATACTGGAAGTGAAGAAGAAAACTATCTCCATTTGCAGATGATATGATCTTACATGTAAATAATTCTATATAATATGCACACATGCACGTATACAACTATTGGAGCTAAATAAGTTAGCAAGATTGAAAGAGACAAGGCAATATACCAAAACAATTGCATTGGTCACAAGCAATACAAAATTCAAAAAGTCATTTGACTTATTTGGAATATTTTTATGAAGACAATAGATGGTGATTGAATGCTTACCATGTGCCATCCATGACAGTTGCTCTTTATCAACTGTTACATTTAATTGTCCCAACAACATTATGAAGTTGGTAATGATACTCCAATTTTACAGAAGGGGAAGTTGAAATTAAGAAAATAATTTCATTTACAATAGCATCAAAAAGATTTACTTAGGAATACATTTTTAAAAGGAGGTCCAAGACTTCTACACTGAAAATTAAAGTATAATATAGTATTTCTTAAAATTGAAGAACATTTAAATAAATGAAAAAAAAAATCTCATTTTCTTGAAATGGAAGACTTACTGTTAAGAAAGCAATACATTTCAAACTAATGTACAAACTCAATATAATCCCTATCAAAATCCCAGGTTGCTTTAATGTAGAAATTGACAAGCTGATGTTAAGATCCATATAGAAATGCAAGGGATCCAGAAGAATCAGAACAATCTTTAAAAAGAACATAGTTGGAAGACTCATAGGTAAAATTCACATCTTGCCAAAAAGCTATAACAATTAAGACAGTGTGGTACTAACATAATGTAATAGACATTTAGATCAATGGAGTAAATTAAGAGTCTAGAAATAAACCCATGCAATTACAGTTAACTGATTTTTGATGAGGATGCTAAAATAGTTCAATGGGGAAAGAACAGTCTTTCTAAAGAATGGTGTAAGGGATGATATGAGTATTTGCATGCAAAAGAATGAAGCTAGACCCTATCTCACAATATACAAAAACAAACAAACAAAAACCTCAAAATGGCTCAAAGACATATATGTAAGACCTCAAACTGTAAAATATTCAGAAGAACACATAGGAATAAATTAATAAACTACACCTTGGGCATGCCATTTACCTTAACTTCTCTGAATACCATTGACCAGATGTTGACCAAACCCACTAGATACAGTTTCTTTGGGAATCTGTAACTTTATAAGGTTGACCATTTCTTGGCACCCAAGAGGCGCTTGATACAAAAAAAAAAAAAAAAGTTGAATAAAAATCTCTGAATTGATCCATACCTATATTTCTAAGCTACCACTAACCTTTGGATGGATGTGAAACAACTTCAATTAAAGCAAACAGAATAACTTTAAAAAAAAATCTGAAACACAGTTTAAATCAATATTCATTGATTTCTGGGACACTAAATTCAAAGAGCAATAAACAGAGAAGTTCCTAAAAGAAGTGACCACATAGACACTAATCAAAGAGATAATACATTTACAAGGAAATGCAGTTTCAGGTTCTCAGGAACATTTGCATAATCAGGTAGTAGAAGCTTCATGAATGTAATGGTTGAATACAAAAGACAATAATCTTCCATCACTGTTGAAATCATTAAAAGCTATAAACTGCTGCATTAAAGTATGTAGTTTTAGATACTGTTCAATCAAAATATTTATTCATGAGAAAGAATACCTTAACAATAGACTCACAAAGTATGTCATTTGTCTTTTGGGTTTTTTTGTCATTAAAGCAATTTGCTGTTGTTATAAGGTTATTATGATGAAAGATATGACATTTGAGGCAATTGTGACATTGGCTAAATACTCTTTTCCCAAATGATTCACAGTTGAAAAGGCACATCCACTTTTCTAGTGTGGGCAAGTCATATCACTTAGTTGGCATATTTTTATGAAGACAATAGGCGGCTACTGAGTGCTTACTATGTGCTATCCATGACAGTTGCTCTTTGTCAACTGTTATATTTAATTGTCCCAACAACATTACGAAGTTCGTAATTATATTCCAATCTTACAGAATGGGAAATTGAAAAGTGAGGGAATTAAATACCCTGCAGAATAGGAAGGCTTACTTACAAATTAGTGCTGACACTAAATTTTGCTCTGTTCATACTCTTTTTCTAGATAGTAACTTCCAAATGTTTGTCAGGCCAAAGGACAATGAGTGAATGAGTGTTGAAGTTGGAGCTCCGATCTAATTCTGCTGAACTTGACAGTGTTATCTGGTGTTCTCACCTGGGATTAAAAGTTTTTTTTTTCTTTTTTTAAAAGAGATTTTATTTATTTATTCATGAGAAACATAGAGAGAGAGAGAGGCAGAGACACAGGGAGAGGGAGAAGCAGGCTCCATACAGGGAGCCCGACGTGGGGCTCGATTCCAGGTCTCCAGGATCACGTCCTGGGCTGAAGGTGGCGCTAAGACCTGAGCCACCCAGGCTGCCCAGAAGTTTTTTTTGTTTGTTTGTTTTTGTTTTTGTTTTTTTTTTAAGAGAATATTATTATCTTAACTTTATGATGCTTGTCTTAGGTGAATATTATGTTATTTCATTGAAACAGTTCAAGGTACCCTACTCTAGATATCATAGTGACAAGTCAAGTGATAGGAAGTATAGTAGAAAGATGATAATTCTCCATATCCAAATGTCTAAATTCACAAAATCTCAAAACTTAATCTTTCTGAATCCATAGTGTATTCTCCTGACAGCTCCATCTGTTAATGACATAGAATAGATCTCTGAGTATAGAAGGGACATACAGGACAGTTCAGGAAGGAGTTCCCCAGAGAAAGATGCGTGCTTGCCAAAGCAAGCAAGAAAGCCTAGCAGTAAGAATTCATTCCATTACAATATTGTAGAATTGCTTTAGATCTACTAATCAAATCTCATTATAACAAAATGCAGAGCTTTTCATGAACTCACACTACTAATTTGTTTTAGCTTCCATTCCTAGCTTCTGCTGCTCTGCCTATTCAGCCACCTGGGGTTAGTACCCATTGAATCCAAGGGCATTAAATTTGTAAGAGATGTTTTAGGATCCATTTGGTGTTACATTTTTCAAGTTCATATTCTCTCACAATTATACACTGGTTTAACAGTTCTGGGGGCGGGGGTGGGAGGGACTTGTGTTTTTAAGCAGCTTATAGGCAATTCTAAAGGGCTGCCAGGGTCAAGAATTTTGGTACTACCCCAACCATCCATCTAGAGCTTTAGACTCCTCTCCTTTCACTAAATAATCCTCTAAACCTTCTTTAAAATTTACTGGTGGCAGAGTACAGACAATTACTAGAGGCATTCCATACATTGTAGGGCCATGTTAACTCATCCAAGTTCATAGCTAAATTGTAGAACTAACATTCCATTAAACCTAAGCCTTAGTTTTCATTAAAAGGTTGTTTTCATCCTTATATATCTGTCTCTTTACACATAATGAAAAATAAGCATAAAACAAGTTAAGATTTTTTTTCTGAAAATAAAAGACAGAATAATAGAGTGTTATGCCTTAGAAAATTTTACTATAAGACTTTCTAGAAGTATTCATTAATGGCTTTAGTTAATCTAATTTTCATTCACAAGACTAGCTATATTTATTTAGTAAAGATGCTTTAATTGGTACAGACTATTGAGGGCTTCATGCATTACCTATCTTGAGACATTAGAATATAATACTTAATATATGTATGCTAATGGTACAGTATACTTTGGAAGAAAAACAGAATAAAATTATACAATCATGGACTTAATTTTATATTAAGCAATCTTATTAAATAGCCTTAAGTATTTTTCAGAATGACTGGGTCACCTAAAAGGAACTGTACACTAGACTTAGCTCTGTCGGCAGCATATTTCATTTTGGGTGGTATTTCTCAGAACCCATAGATCAGAAAAAAATCAAAGCAATTAATCTTATATAATTTTAAGTGTGAATTTAAAAAGACAAGAAACAGAGTTCTCTACCCTTTAAACAATTATATAGTTTATAAATTTCTTGCTGTAGAGAAATATATCACTTTTTGTGCTATTCTTCAGAGCTAATTGAATTGTAGGACGAAATATTTACATAGCAGTCAGCAGTCATGGGGCATACTAAGACAGTTTCTATGTGATTTTCTATTCTTTTGAATTTCAATGCTAAGATTATATGTGGAATGTATTCTTCACTTCAAAATGGAAAAGAAGACAAATACATCTGCTATGGCTAAAAACTAATGTTCCAGATATTCTGATTTCCTCCACTGTTATATTTATGACAATACCATACAGTTATAATCTAGTGTGTAGGACATGTCTTCATTTGCTCATAATTTTAAACAAATAGTTTTAATTTATTCTATTAATATATTTAAGCAAAATCTTAATTTAGATAGAATAACTAAACATATAAGAAAACAAACACCAAAAGAATGAATTTTTTTATATTCATATCAATTGGTTTATTAATGATAAGTCTATTATCTAATTTAATTAAAGCATTTAAAACTATTTCTGAAGGGCTCTATCTAATTAATCCATATTAACCTAATTAAATCATAGTTTATATTTGAAATAACAAAACATTAATGATTTTTAAATATTCTGTATTTCAGACTTTAATTACTTCCACTTTTTAGATAATTCATTAATTATTTATTTGACAAGTATCTTCCATGTAAAAAGGAAAGTGTTAGATCATAAAGAGAGATAAAAATGAATAAGACAGATGCTTTGCCCTATTTGATTTTACCATATGATAAAGGAGATCGAATCAATTCAATTTGATCCAACAGTATTATTAAGTGCCTGTTTTAAGCAGTAACTAAACTAGGAGAGACATCAGAAAATGAATGAAATAGAATCTCTTGTCTACAAATACTTTCTGATTTAGTGAGGGAGACAGAAAGATAAACAATTAGAATATAGTACGGTAGGTGATCTAGTTGAAATATATATATATATTAATATATATATTGAATATATATATTGAAATATATATTGTTTAAAGGAAGTTAGATGGAAGAAGAAATTAAGCACCTTGAGATAGTCACAAATTGCTCATTGAAGAATGACTTGTGAAATATAGTTAGCTTATAAGAAATAAGATGAACATGCACACTTTCAAAACGTTCATTCATCAAAAGATAGCTTAAGAGGGTTAAAGCAAGCCACAGGAAGGGAATGTATAGTTGTAACACATGAAACCTATAAAGGGCTTCTAGGCAAAATATTTAAATTAGTTTTACAGTTTAATAAGGAAAAGAGGATCAATCCAATTAAAAATGGACAAGAGACTTAAATGAATATGTCACAAAAATAGGATATCCAAATGGTCATTAAATATATGAAAATATGTGCAACCTAATTAAAAATCAGAGAAATGCAAAATAAAATCACAATGAGATACATACCTACTATTGTCTAAAATTGAAATGATCCATAACAGCAAATTAGCAAAGACATGCTTATGCTTATAGGTTTGTATCATTACAATCAAATTGGGGCAAATTGTCATTGTCTACCAAAGTTTAACTTATGTATACTCTAGGACACAATAATTCAACTCTTAGATACATACCTAACAAGACATATACATCACAAGACATATACATCACAAGACATGCATAAAAATGTCATAATAGACAATGTTTGGAAACCATGGAAATGTTCATCAACGGTAGAAATAACAGAATACAGCATTAAAAAATAATTAAGGTTACATAAGACAACATGAATGGAAATCATAAAAAATGAACAAATAAGACTTACACAAATAATACATACATTATGATTGCATTTATATAAATTTTAACAACAGACAAAATTAAACTTCAATGTTAGAAGTCAGGGTAGTGGTTATTTTGGAAAGGAAATAGGACAGTAATTGGGAATGGCATGCAACAGACATATAGATAAAGTACTGTTAAATTTCTTGACAGGTGTCAGGAGTTAAGAGAATGTGCACTTTGTTATAATTCATTGATTGTACATTTTTACTTAGTATGTGTTTCATACTTATATTTCATAATTATTTAAAAAGGGAAAAGTACTGAGTGTCTCAGTGGTTGAGTGTCTGCCTTTGGCTCAGGGTGTGATCCTGCTCCCCATGGGGAGCCTGCTTCTTTCTCTGCCTGTGTCTCTGCCTCTATCTTTCTGTGTCTCTCATGAACAAATAAATAAAATCTTTAAAAAATAACAAATAAATAAATAAAAAGGGAAAAGTAATACTTCAGACTTATCTTTCCCATATAAATTCTCAACTTTCACTGATGCTGCTGCTTTCTTATGAAAACATTAAAGTGCTAAGCATTTTCTGCTTTTTAACTTGGAATGGGTTTGGTTGGCACTCAGCAATCACCAAATTATAAAATTAAAATGGCAATAACTCGATCATTGCACTCTTGACTAAGAATAATGTAAGACATGGTCTACCAAGAAAGAAAGTACTATAATTCCAAGAGAAGTTAAAGATTCTCTTGAAAATTAGACAGAATCATATTAAAGGCAAATAGAATTATCAATTATTTAAGTCTATTACTAGAAAATGTATTGCAAATATACTACCATTTTCATCTCAGACATAGACCTGGGACACCTCATTTTGATGAGCTCTTTAACCTCACTTTTTGTTTTGATGCTGTATTTTATCTTTTAATTTCAGAAATTTTTACATGAACAGGGGCTTAGTGACATATGACTGACAAAATCAGCCCTGAATTTAGTTCTCTTCAATTTTATATGTTAGTAACCTGAGAATAATCCAATACACATTTCAATATGATTAAGCTATAATTGATTTTAAATGTGGTGTTTAAACCTACTGGCAATTCCACATTTCTTCATTATTACTGCAGTACTATAAGAAATGTGTAATAATATGATATTCCTGTAGATCTCCCTGAATATGAGAATACTACAGTATTTCACAAACCATAGATTCCTGGGTTTGTACTTTAGATGCTTCCTGTCACCAGCTGTGAAATCACTGTTCCCCGTATATTTTTCCAGCTATCTCCTTGCACATCTTTTACTAAACTGTTTTGTTTTTGTTTTTTTTTTTTTTAATGTTTCACACTCCCTGATGGTTCAGGGAACTTCAAGACTCCATACAAAGAGAGGTTTTCCTCTCTTTTTGAGTTTTATTTGGCTACCTGATTTTTTTTGGGGGGGTGGTGGTATTCTTTTTCCTAGGTCTTATATAATATTTTCCCACATCTCTTAAGTAATAGCAACAATGATATTGCAACAATAAATCATTAATATTTATTGAGTGTTTATATTTGGTACTATTCTACAGGAGATTTTATATGTTGTTATGTTATATATTATATATGTATGTTATATATAAACACGTATATGTTACATATGTAATTTTATGCAACTGTAATAATTAAATTTAATGAATATTTCCTATGTGCCAGCCAGAATTCTGTATATTTTACATATATTAATATCTTTACATTTATGCAATCTCAATGAAGTAAATACAAATTCTCACTGTCATTTTTTTTTCAGGTGAGGAACTCAAAGGCCTGGAGAGCTTAAAGAATCTGTAGAAACTCCCACAGGTTGTAGGCTACCAACGGAAGTTTCAAATCCACATGGGTTGATTCTAAACCTCAAGTTCCTAGGAACCTGCTCTTGTCCTTTTTACTGGTAAATATAAATTTATTCATTCTAAGGACATCCTATAATTTAGTAGAAAGAGGTGGACTTCTTGACACTTCAATAAGGAGAAAACAAATCCTCCATTGGCCTTGGTTCTACTGCCATAAACTATACCTAGTCCTGACCAGGTTTGTGTGTGTGCATGTGTGTGTGTGTGTGTTTGTTATGTCAAGTACTATTTTTCAAAATGGAGACAGCTATAAGTATCTTAAATGAAACAGTGCAGATCATTCTCTATTATTGAAAAAATAAATGAATATTTTACACAGATTAATTATAACAGTGAAAAATCTATTGAACTAAAATGTCTTTGCAAAGAAGAAAGGCCAGAAGCACATTAAAGGATACATATGCCTATCTATAATTTATTTGGTGTCTTTTTGTTTTTTCTTAGAACAATAATGTCAGTTCATAGTACACATTTCAATTATACTGAAATGTAGAACATGAAACATAAAAGCTCACTTAGTGCCCTATCATCTCTAAAGACAACTACCATTTGCAGTTAGGTCATATTACTCCAACTGAATTTTTGGTTTGTTTATAAATACTTGTAGATTTACAGATATGAATATATTAAAAGTAATGTATTTTAAAATACTAGTATTATTACTGTTAATTTTATACAAATGGAATAATATATATATATATTTCTTTATAACTTACTTCTTCACTTAATACAGAGTTACCTATCTGTGTAGATATTTTATAGATCACTCCATTCCTTTTCATTATTTCATTTCCCCCATATATGCAGAGCATAATTTATTTAACCATCTTTTATTAATCAATCATTGCTTTCTTTCCTTCTTTACTATTAAATATAATGCTAGAATTAACACGGTGTGTATGTATGTGTGTATTGGGGGAGTAAGAGGAAAGTTGAAACATCAGGTCAAGAATTTGAAGATCTCATTACTAAGAGATATTGCCAAATTCCAACCCCCCAAATTATATCTATTTTTATTCCTTTTATGCTTGCCAGCAATAGCCACTATTATTTGCATTCTTAATAGCTCTCTCTATATATATTCCTAAAAGCCTATGGCCTCAGTAATACAATTAACAAATCTAAAGAAATTAGCTAAGACAAAGGAGCAAAGATGCATCCTACCAAAGCTGTCAGTTGGGTTGGTAAGAAAGCAACTTGAGGTGTTCATGCCTTTAATAATTAAGGTCTGTGCTGTATAAAATTTGCTGAAAGATCAACCTTTATTTTATTTATCTGTATAACAACACCCACAGTCTTCTAATAACCTCCATTACAGAAAGTTAATTGTAAGGATATTATGAACAAACTTACATATCACTATTATAAATCATAAAGCAAATACACATCATCATAGAAACTTCAGGTTAGGAAATAAATTTATGTACTTGCTAAGTATCTTTTTACAAAGTATGTAAACTTTTTACAAAGTATATAAATCAGAGAAAAAGGCATATACACATGAACATAACATTTTTGCCAACCTTTCACAACAGGGTTCATTCAGATAGATAGATAGATAGTTCCAGCCCAACAGATAAGCATCTGAGGATTACATAGTGGATTTTTCAGTGACTAGTGTTCTAAATCCTGTAGACATAAAACTATAATCACTTTCTATTCAGCTCATCAATCATAAAGTATCAGCTCCTCACATAATGGGAATTTAACACAGATCCGGTACCTTTGATTTAAAGAAAATTGACAAGAAAGTATAATACATTTGAGGGTGGCTTAATAAAATTTTTAAGGTAAAATTCTACAATAAAATTATTTTTCAGGACATGTGGGTGGCTCAGTTGGCTAAGCGTTTGCCTTAAACTTAAAAAGAGTCCTGGGATTGAGTCCTTGTCAGGCTCCTGGCTCAGCAGGCAGCTTGCATCTCCCTTTCTCTCTGCCCCTCTCCTCACTCTAGTGTGTGTGTGCAGGTGCTCTCTCTCTCTCCTCAAATAAATAAACGAAATCTTTTCAAAAAATTGTTTTTAAGTCATTCAATCTTAGGTTTGCCATACATTATGAGTGAATTTCTTTTGAAGAACATATTTTTTATTTAAATTTGCATGTTTTGCCTTTTGAAAGCACCTACAGCCTCAGAGTCCACCCGACTGAAGATATACTAGAAACCCATCATAGGTCAAAATTTAGCAATGAGCTCGCATTAGGGTTTTATCTTATTTTATAAAACATGGTAAATAGTTAAAAGTAATTCTTAACATTCAAAATAAAGATTCAAATTGTACATTTTTAGTAATTGCTTTTGAATGTTTCTTTTCAATTTTTAAAACTGTTCATTGTCTCTCCACTGGTTCCTTTCGCATTACCTCTGAAATGACAAAATGGTGAAATATACTGTATGGAAAATGTCTATGCTTTAAGGCATCCTCTTAAATTGGATATTATTTCTGGATTTTTTTTTTTTAAGATTTATTTATTTATTCATGACAGACACAGAGAGGCAGAGGGAGAAGCAGGCTCCCCGCAGGGAGCCCAATGCAGGACTTGATCCTAGATCCCAGGATCACGCCCTAAGCCGAAGGCAGATGCTTAACCACTGTGCCATCCAGGTGTCCCTATTTCTAGATGTTTAATCATCATTTGATAGTCACTTAAAGGTGTCTCTAAAAATATTCTTTGAAACATTCTTTATAGTCTGTTTTTCCCAATTTAGAGCAAACATATCAACTGGCAGTCTAGTGTCAGTGTTGGACATTATATGTCTATTCTAACTTTTTATTTTTTTTTCTGTCTATATGACACATGACCTCACACAAAATTATAAAATGTTTATGACATTCATGGCTCACACAAAAGGGTTTCAAAGAACTGCAGAAGGTTATGTTGATTAAGCAGAGGTATTTTCTATTAATGGATTGCTGAAGCGAATGAAAAGGGAAGTGCTGAGGAAGGCAGGAGTTTGTTGCCTCCTGCAGTCAACATGCAGGCTATGGGGATGAAATGCACTTGAACATGTTGGGATGTAATGCTTTTTCTAGAATGTTCTAGAATCTTCTGTAATATCTGCATGTCATACTTTATTCATTGGGGCATTAAAAAACAAGCAAACAAGGAAAGAGAAAACAATACTTTTTTATGACAGTATAAGAATAATCATGTAATGTCATCACACTCTATCAAAGGTATAAATCATATTGCATCCAGCAACATCACAATACTTTTTTTTGCTGTCACACTGGTGTTAATTTTTTTTATGAGTTTATTTATTTATTCATGAGAGACACAGAGAGAGAGAGAGAGAGAGGCAGAGGCACAGACACAGGCAGAGGGAAAAGCAGGCTCCATGCAGGGAGCCCCACATGGGACTCAATCTCCAGGATCATGTCCTGGGCTGAAGGCAGCACTAAACCCTGAGCCACCCAGGCTGCCTGACACTGGTGTTCATGTTAAACATGTCAATGAGAACTCCTTTTCTGCTTGAGCCTCAACAAACTCATTGATTAAAATGATGCAAGTCCTTATGGAAAAGTACTTCCAAAAGCCACACATATATCCTCATTTTCCTGCTTCTAACATCCTAACACAACAGGGTATAGCATTTTGGATAATTCTTTTCAAATGGCCATTGATTGAAGCTGAATCTATAAACATCTGCATTCCTTGTATGCTTGAAGCTGAACACAACGTTACATTTCCAGTGAAAAATTAAGAATATATGTATGTATTTAAGGGGCTGTCAGTTCTGAGTTTTCCTATTTGACATTGATTCTTACAGGCAGCAACCATCAGACAATTATGAAGCAGTCCACTTTGCAAATTTCAGCCTTCATTAAACTTAAAAAGATATTTTGTTTTTTACTTTTGAGACTTAATCTGTAGCCAAAAATTGGCTGTGTAACTGCCTTACAAAGGTTCCAAAGAACAATTATAATATTACACAAGGAATACCTAGAAGATAAAAACAAGATGATTTTTCATATTTCTGAAATAATTTTTAGAAAATTATTCTACTGGATGAGCTACTACGAAGTCCAATATCTCTTGAAGAGAAGAATTTAATCGTACAGAGACCACGTTCACATTTATGCAGAAAAGCAGATGTTTACAACTTTTGGCTCAAGATGTAAATTATATATGTAGCAATTAATTCACTTAATTACAAACTGTTAAATATTTATACTCATATAAAATTACTTCTCTTAAAATATCTTGCATGTTTAAGTTTTAAGAAACAAGGAGAAAATTCAAGGAGATTTTTATTTGCTTGTTAAATGTGGCAATATTGTTCAAATTATATTAATATTAAAGTAATAAATGCAGATTCTGAGCAAAGAAATTGAGAAATAAAGATGACTATAAAATAATATTTTATGAGAGCATTTGCATATTTTGACACAGTAAAATGGCATATAGGGGTATTAGTACAAAGTTGGTTTTTTTTAACTAAAGACTATCATTATAAAATAAAATAATTGAAATTTTTCAAAGCAGTTCTGACTTCTATAAGAATAGCTGTTTTTCACAAATTGGATTCAGACAACTTTCAGTCTTAAAAGGGACAACTTTCTTGATAATGATTTTAGGAAGATTATCAAAAATTATGGTGTCCTTCTAGTATTAGAGACATATATATGATTTTAGGAAGATTATCAAAAATTATGGTGTCCTTATAGTATTAGAGATATATATATGAAGCAGTGTCCCAGGAAAAAGTAGTAACATAACAAAAAAGTAAAAAAAAATAGTGATATACAGGTAACATGAAGTTATAAACGAATTGGAATTAGTAGGGAGAATATGACTACATGTCAGAAATCCCTTTCTCTGGTCTTTACCAACCAAATATGTGTCAGTGAATTTGAAGTATCCTCATTCATGACATGAGGAACTCCTATAGTAGGTCCTCAATATCTATTGATGAAAAAATGAATGAGTTGAACACCTCTATGATTGATCATACAAGAAGTAACCTAGTATCATCTGTTATTTACTAATAGAAGCCACTAAGATAAAGTATCTGTACATGCAAAAAGATAAGGGAAGGCCCACAAGTAATAAATGAGCAGCATGATTATATAAAGAACAAATCATGACAGACAAACCTGATTGCTTTTTCTGATAGAAATACAAAATTAATGAATAAAGGGAGTGCAGTACAAGTAATATATTTGGGTTTTCATAGAGTATTTAATTCAATGTTTCATAAGCTCTGACTTACAAAATTAATTCAAATTGGCTTGGAGATGATTATTCTCACATGGTTTGAAAACCATTTAAAGAGCTGTAAACAAGGCGTAATGATAAATGGCAACAGACAGAGCTGGGAGGAGGAGTGAACTGCCACTAAGGTTGATTTAAGTCTTGGGTTTTAGTATCTTCATTACTAACATGCAAAATGGAATAAACAACACACAAATGAAATTTGAAAATGACAATAAATTCAAAGTACCATAAACATAGGAACAGTAAAATAGTCAAGAAGATGTAAGCTGGAACATTAAAAGAGACTAAACAAAAGGCTGCCCAACTAAAAAAGCAAGTGTATGTTCAAAGACAGTTTGGATTTATTATAAGCAAACAAAGCCAGACAAACCTGGCAAAACAGGTTGACAAAATAGGTTAGCACAATCCCCGAAGTAATGCATTATGGAAACTTCTTTAAATAAAGTATGCACAGATTCTGATGCATGTCTCCATATTGACAGCTCTATAAATGGAAAGGAGTCTTGAGATTATAGCGTAATCCAAATTCTGACTTTCAATATAATACTCCAAATAGGATAACATATATCCTTATAGAGTGACTTTTCACATTCAATTATCTGTTTTACTCTAGATACATTATTTGCAACAAAAGTCACAACAAAAACACTATAATTTGGCTATTCTTTGACACTGAGCACACATACAGGTCTTCTCTTCCCTCATGAGTGCAGCTGAAGTGTATGTAGGGAATATAGCCTAGACAAAAGATAATCATGAAGGTAAATCTTGTGTAAACAACTTTTGGATTATCCATGGCACAGTGCTCCCTCTTCATCTGTGCAAATAATTGAGAGTCGATTGTACACACATATAAGGAAAGATAAATAGGGAAGACAAATGACTTCCATGAAAATATTATTACTCCACTCCACTTTATCCCCTTCTATTGGAAAACTCAACAAATTAGAGGGAATTCAGAGCAATGAAACAAAAGCGATAAAGGCAATAAAGTTATCCATTTATGAGAATGAATTAAATGAGCTAACCCATAGACTGCATCTGACAGCTATGAGCAACCTATAATGGGCAACACCTAGCTGTAGGCTGAAAATCTGCAAAAGGTGAAATATGCTTTTCATGGGATAAGGACAATTTCCCTCCCACACTAATTCTCCAATAAAGAAAATTATAATTTAGAGAAAACATTATTGCCTAAGGTACTGTTAACAAATTTGATGTAGACTTTTACTGCAGAACTGTTTTTGATGGACTTAAGAACAAACTCTTGATTATTCATGGCTAAAAAAATGCAAAATTAAAAAATATTAATGAAAATCATAGTGATTTTGAAATCAGATAGACCTAGGTTTGAATATTGGCACTGCTATCCATATAATATATATATAGATGTAGCCAAAGGTACTCATCTGAAAAACAGAGATAATAAATTTAATTCACAAATGTGTTAAATGAAAAAATAGGTACCCATTAAATGTTAAAATAATAAATAATGAAAAAAAAACACAGTTGCCTTTGAAACATATACAAAAATATCTATATTTTCCGTATTGTAAACTTAAACTTTTTTAACTGTCATCCTTGATTGGAAGGGAAGATGGTAGAAAAAGCATGATATCTGAGATAATACCTACAAATTATATGACTTAGGTATTTTATTTAAAATCTGAATCTCAAAAAATAAAAATAAAAAATAAAAATAAAATCTGAATCTCATAGTTCTAATTTATAAAAGCTGCATGGGTCAGTAGAATATAAGGCACAGGAAAGGACATATAGTGGATACAGAATAACTATTCATCTTCCTTTACACTCATCTTTGCCTTTCCCAACCTAATACCTACTTTTACTACCGGTTTGTTTTATTTTCTTTAATATATATTTCCTCTTGGGGCATATTTGACATCAGTTTAGACAATGAAACTAAAATTTGGGTAGGGAGTACATTCTGCCTATGTTTTCTTTTTTACCTTCTAACAGTTTAAAAATTAACAAATAATATTAATTTATATTAACAAATAATATATTTGAAATTATTCCAGCTCAGACTGTTACATTAAAGAAATATTATACATTATTAGCTTAAGTGTTCCTCTATGTGTTGTCTTTGTTTCATGAAATCTCAGAAATACAAAGCTGTATTTATATCGCTCATTTTTTCATCACTGGATAAAAGCTTTCTGATAATAGATGACAATTAGGCATATACTCAACCTCTTTCTGCTCATCCCTGACCCTTTCAGTTTGGTACTAGTATCTGAAGCCTGACATCTGACTGAAGAGTGAGGAAATAGACAGCTAGGCTTAGGTCATCTTCTTTACATATTTATTTTTGACAGTTGTAGGTCATCTTCACAGGGAAAACTATAAAGTAATATAAGTATATTAAAAATAAAACTGGGAACTTTTAGAGCTGAAATTCCCTCTTCTCAGGAAATCTATTTTATTAATGTCCTTTAAAAACAGTACCCTGCCCTCACCATCATTTCAGCAAGTTCTTCCTTCATAAAGAAGGATGCATTTCTTTCCCTCTTCCACAACCCAATAATTTCCCCCACTGTTCTGTTCTACTGAGTTAAAACATTTCTTAAACAGGAAATATTTCCATATTTTAAAGATTTTATTTATTTGTTTGAGAGGGAGGGAGTGCATGAGAGAGCACAAGCAGCGGGAGGGGCAAAGGGAGAGGAAGAAGCAGGCTTCCTGCTATCAGGGAGCCTCATGTGGGGCTCCATCTCAGGGCCCCAGGATCAGGACCTGAGCTGAAGGCAAACACTTACTCCACTGAGCTACCCAGGCACCACTTTACGCAGGAAACATTTCAATTACCTGGAAATAAAACATTCCTAATAAGTCTAGGTGAGCTATGGTAGAAGAGGATATCTCTGAGAGCAGTGGTTTTCCACCTCCAGGAGTATGTAAGCCATATTGTTAAAAGAAAGGAATGAATGTTGAGGAACAGAGTCTATTCTGGGTAAGGGTGAATCAATTCCAAGGAGTTTCCACCACTAGGGACCTCAGAGGTAAAAGAGGGATCTCCTATGTATTTCTTGAACATTTCTGAATTGAAAATGATTATTGAGTACCTCTTATGTTCCAGGTACCATACCAGATACTGGGAATACAAGGGTAATCAAAGCATGGTTCTGCCCTTCTGAGGTACTATGCTATTCTGACCTACTGAGGTAAAAAAAAAAAAAAAAAGACGGGAGAGTATACTATGATGTGTAAGTATAGTGAGACAGAGAGACAGATAATGTATTTGGGGCTATGGTAGCATAAGGAGGTGGCACTTAGCTCAATGGGACATTTAGAGAGGGCTCTTATTTCTAATCTTTCATAACACAGGGTCCATATGTTTGTGTGTAAGAATTTTTAACACCTTTTACTTTGTCAACTTGCTATTTTGATAGTTACTAAGAGAGTCCAAAAGAGACTAAGCTAAATGATGCTGTCACTCACTTAAAATACAAAGGATTTTAGTTTTCTAGTAATAAAAGTATACACACTTATTGCACAAAACTGGCAAATAGAGAATAGACATGGGGGAAAGAAAATAATAACCACTATTGTCATTCTTAAAGATTACTTATTTATTTGAGAGAGCAAGAGTGAGGGAGAGCACACAGAGGGAAAGGGAGAAGCAGACTCCCCACGAGCAGGGAGCCCAATGGGCTCCATCCCAGGATGCTGGGATCATGACCTGAGCCAAAGGCAGATGCTTGACCAACTGAGGCACACAGGCACCCCTATTTTTTTAAGATTTTATTTATTTATTCACGAGAGACAGAGACAGAGAGATAGAGGCAAAGACACAGGCAGAGGGAGAAGCAGCCTCCATGCAGGGAGCCCAACGTGGGACTCCATCCCAGATTCTCCAGAATCACGCCCTGGGCTGAAGGTAGGTGCCAAACTGCTGAGCCACTCAGGGATCCATGGCATCCCTATTTTTATTTCAGTCTTTCTCTTTTCTCTCTCTACACATAGGCAAATAGAAAATTATAATATATATGTATTATTATATGTATTAATGTATGATGTACATGTATATCCATGGGCACACATATATCTATGGTAGCACAAATGATTTTTATATTCTAAAAAAATCCAATATCATTTTATCTAATTATCTAATATTTGTAAATCACTTATTATATGAAAAATAATAGTTGCACCTTGTTCATAAACTTGTGATAATTAAAGGAGCCTATACATGTCAAGAAGTTAGAAGAGGACCTGAGATACAATAAGATGCAAATAAACACAACTTTTATTAGCATTATTACATTGCTTTCAGTATATTTATATCAGGATCACCTATTTCCAGAGATAAGGGATATAACACTATTTTTTATAAAAAAATATTAAAAGTGATAAAATAGATAAGTCTGTTCAGAACTCTACTTCTGAGAATTTCCCAAGTCCTCTCTTTCCCATATACTAATTCACTGACATAATCATGTTGGAAATTGCTGTCATCTGGCATCTGTTAACATGGCCAGGGGTCAATCAGACTCCTTCCCTGAAATTAATTGTGAAAAGGAAATGAACAAACAAAAAGTCATTCTTACTTTGAGTATCTTAATTGAGAGCTATAAGCACAGGAGTAATTGGCAGCCCTGTTTTCCACTTTATGGGTAAGAGAAGCAGATGACAGTGTATGAAGATAGAAAATGAAGTCAATTTTTAGGAGAAATAGAAGTGAGAGATGGACACAATATCCATACGGTCATTATATTCAGGATTTCCATTTTTCTTGAGGCCCTACTTCCCCCCAAAAAAGAGAAAAAAAATCTCTCCTTGGGTTTCATGAAATAATTTTATATTACTACCATAAATTCCCGTTTTGCTTGAGATACTTTAGGTCTAACCATTTAATTTTATAGATAAGGTAACAAAGTTCCAGAATAGCTAAATTACTTGCCCAGTGTCATACAACTTTTAAGTTGCAGACGTGGAACTGCAAATAAGATAAATTTGAGTAATTTGTTGAATAATTCTACAGGATTTCTAATAAAGCAGCTTCCCTTTATATCAGGCAGGTAGAGAAAGGGAGAGAGGACAAGGCTAAGATATGAAAGCAACAACTTGCTCTGCTCTTCCAAATCCGGAAATATTAAGAAGAGAGATCATGGCCAGATGATATCTGGAATTCATATGAAAAGATGTTTTTTAATTTATTTATTCATGAGAGACAGAGAGAAAGAGAGAGAGAGAAAGGCAGATACACAGGCAGAGGGCGAAGCAGGCTCCATGCAGGAAGTCTGACGTGGGACTCGATCCTGAACCTCCAGGATCATGCCCTGGGCCAAAGGTGGCACTAAACCACCAAGCCACCCAGGCTGCCCTGGAAAAAAAATTTTTTATAGTAATTTTGTTTCCTTTAGTTAAAAAAAATTAGTTTCAAACTTTTATTAAAAATCCAGTTAACATATAGTATTAGTCGCAGGAATAGAATTTAGTGATTTATCACTTATATCAGTGCTCGTCACAAGTGCCCTCCTTCATTCCCAACACCCACTTGACCCATCCACCACCTACCTCCCCTTCCAGCAACCCTCAGTTTGGTTAAGAGTGTGTTTTATGGTTTGCCCCTCTCTCTTTCCCTGCCCCCAACATGTTCATCGTTTTGTTTCTTAAATCATACGAGAAGACTCTTCAAATCTAATGCAAAGTACATGGATGGAGAATACTTTTTCCAAAGATAAAGCTTCTGAACTCCAAGAGTCAAACAAACTGTTCATATTCTAGAGAAGATTACTGACAGACAAACAAAATCTTTAAAAAAAAAAAAAAAAAGACTATAAGCAGTCTTCCAATAGTCTCAAAAGAGCCTCCTAGGGGCATTACTACTACCCTAACATTTGCTTTACCTAATCGTGTCAACTTGTATCCTCTAAGAAAGCTGTGCATCTACCATTGAATGTGCATCAATGATATGGGCAATGATGCCTTAAAAAGATCATCTCTCATTTTTTACTACCATAGCCTTCTATATGGGAAATGTGTCTATAAACAATATACTGATCTCTTCAGACTTTAACACATATACAAAATCTCCTCTAAAAGCCATTGATGCAATCAATACACTTCATTAAATAATGAGTATTTAACATTGTTTTTTTTTTTTACTTATATTGCTTAGAAAGTAAATAAGGAACATTTCTACAAAGCAAGTAAAAACAGAAATACAAATAATTTTACTGTCATGAATAGATTGCATGTATAAATTTATGCAAACCAATGAATACAATTCATAATAGCATTACTAACGTCACCAATTTCTAAACTACATTCTATAGCTATAATTTTGTCATCATTCTTTGTTTCCATACCACATCATCATGGTTCCTGGCACGTAGTAAGTGTTTAACAAATGTTTGGTGAATTAATCAAATCTATTAACAATCCTTACCCTGCTGGGTTTCTCTGTGACACTTCCAGCAGCTCAGCACTCTACACAGCCCAAACAGCTTGAGAGGTGAAAATTTGCACTCTAGTGAAGAGAGTTCTAAACAGGAGGCCAGGAAAAGAAACTCTTAGATTTCGATCTATCTAGACACTGGCATTAAATTTTCTCATCTATAAAGCATGTTTGCTGCTCTAAATATTCCTAAGGGCTAACTTCTAATAACATTCTATATTTTTTTTAATGACCAGGAAGATGTCATAGGTACATTTCAAAGCAGAAGAGGGTGGGAATCCTAGCTTTTCCATTTATTTGTGACTTTGGACAATTTATTTAACCTTTTTAAATTTCAGTTTCTTCTTCTCTTAAATAGAAATAATAATATTTACTTTACAGAACTGTTATGGGATACATTGAAATAATGTGTGGAAAGCACTAGTCATAGTGGCTGACACCTAAGAACTTAAAAATCATTACTTGGTATTATTGTTCTTACTAGTATTCTTCATCTGTTCTTGTTATTTATCTGCCCTCTTCTCTGAGCCAGGAACAAGTGGAGATTTCTTCATCTAATTAGAATTTAGTGGGAAAAGGTCATCAAGGAGACTAAACCCTGCAGCTCTAATATACAAAGGACAAATCAAGTAACAGCATCAAAGTGTTATTGAACTGTGTGGTCTTTGAACACTTTAATAAATAGAAGCTTTCTATTGTAGGTATCATCTTATTTTATAGTAGGGCATAAATGAAATTCTAAATCATATTAAAGGAGGCTGGAATGATTATGTTTATCAAAGACAGACGTGAATTTTAAAAATTAAACATCAGTATTGGAAGCACTTTGTAGAAGGGTTGTATAAAAGATAAATTCATCTACCCCATCATAGGTACAATCAGCATAACAAATCTCATAATCACAGAAGATCACCGTATGAGAGATCTGACTTGGATGTACAGCAGACTTGCAAACTTAGAGAACCAGTGAAGGGCAAAAATGAGACCCAAACCCTTCCTGGCAGGTCCCTAAGGAATAATAGCTAAGAGTGTCAGTATTCAATTACTGGCTCTCTCTGGCTGGTACAGTTCTACCTCAAAAAACACTATTGGTGCAAGGAAGCAACCAACATAGTGGTTATGATCAGGAACTCCAGCATCTAACATATGAAAAGGCATGTAGTTAATATGAATTACCTGGATACCAAGCAAAAAATGTCTTTAAATGTCTGAATTATTAGCAAATTGATTTCAAAATAGCACACCATGGTCCTTTCCTTTTAAGTAAGAATATTTGTTTGAAAACATATTAACTTTTCTTTTCTTATAGTCCTAGAATATCTTCCAAATTGCCAAAAAATAAAAGCTTCTGAAGGAAATAATCCACAACTATCCCTGCTTTTTAGAGCCCCATCTTTCCTATGGAATCTCTTTTCAGGTAAATACGCCTGTGTAAGAATATTTAAATATTATTTTTAAAACAAAAAGTACTTGCAAATTGTTAAGAATAATTGTACAATATTTTCCAGTTAACTTTAGTGAATTTGTACCAAAATCAATCAAGTATGTCTATTTTGTATGATCCTTTACATGTAAAAAGAAAGACTGAAACTACATCTCCTTTTTAAACTTATTATTGGTGAAATAACAGATATGTCATTGCTATTAAGTTGAACATACAAAGTATAGGAACAAGTATTTAATCTCAAAAAATAACAAGCTTTGCTGAAAGGTGTACTTTGAATAAAGCATTGCAAGGAATTTAATCATTATTAGTGCATATCGATTAAGGACTAATGATGAGAACATAGTCTGCTGGTTGCATACCCAGTGAAAATATCTAGGTCCTAGAAAGCAGTGTGATAGAGGAAAAAAAAAATTATTAGAATTTTTCAAATTCTGAATTGGAAAAGGGATACAATTAATGATGCTAAAGTAAATTATTCAACTTTTAAAACATTTGTAGATTATCTTTTAGAAAGAATGTGCTTTGCGGGCTCCTGAAGAGCTTTGGGGTATTATAGACAGTTTGTGTATCTTATGGCTAATGAATTTTTTAAGAACAGCTGAATAATCCCCTTCTATGAATTTGAGCAAATAAACTGTTCCATACTTTAAAACTGATTCTATTTGCTCTCAGCCATGCCATAATTTGAATTTTTTTTTGAATTTGTTTTTTAAAGATTCTCTCTTCTGTAGCAGTCATACGGTATGAAAATGACATAGTGTATGTTTTCAAATGAAACATTCATTCTCCTAAATTTAATGAGTGCATCCTTCCTCTAAACAAAACAAATAACTGAGATCTAAATGACTTTAACAAACAATATAATAAATCAACTAATATATCCAATGAGATATTCTATCTATCAAGATGATAGAAATTTTTTTCTTTTTTGTGATAGGGTTGGCCATAAAGGGGTAACAGGGAGGGAGAATAAAGGATTATTTTCTGTACTTTGTTTCGTAACCAAAACTTGTGGAGTTCCTACAAACATTTCAAAGTCCAAATTAAGTCTCATTTGTTTTTTTCAAAAAAGTCTTCCATGATTCCTCTATGTTACATTGATTTTTCTTTCTTGTCATTAAACTTTTATTGCATTTATCTGGTATAGAGAGCAGAAAATGACCTTGGAGGTCATCTAATAATGTAAAACCCTCATTTTATGTATAAGTAGACTAAAATGACTGACATTGAAAAAAAAAAAAAAACTTCCTAAACTTCCCATCTTTTCTTTCTATTAATACTTTCATTGAGTTATTCATTTTTTACCCAAAGCCCTAGATATGTAAGAGGGAAAATGATAAATATGGCTAGTGTTGACAAAGTAGTAGGGGAGAGTTTCACAAAGCATTCTACAAAGGTGTTCCAGTTTTTCCACATGTTTGACCAGATTTCTCTTACAGTTTCAAGCATCTGAGTCACCACATCTCCCTCTTCAACTATTGCAATGGTGTCCTTCCTTATTTGGCTCCTCCTCAGGACATTCAAAGCAGCCAGAATTATCTTTTCAGAACATAAATTCAACTATTTTCCTTTCCTACTGTAATATCCTAAGGTTTTCTGTTATTCGTGTTACAAATCTCACATCCAGGTCACCTGTGTCTTCATCTACCTTTCCAGCCCCAAGCCAACCATATCCAGGTTCAGGGTTTTCATGTGAGCTGTTTATGTTAAATAACAATGCTCTGTGTGGAATGGAATGTTCTTCAGATCTTCAAACAACTGGCTTCTTGTCCTTCAGACTGCCTCTTAAATTCCACCTTTTTGAGAGCCTTCTCTTGACCCCTCAATCTAATTATCTAGACCTATTAAATATCTATTACTTCCATTTTTGACTCTTTGCATAACAATTGCAGCTTTGAACCTTCACATATTTGGTTTTTTGTGCCTGTATTTTCTGAAATCTTTCTTATCCTAAAATTTGAGCTTCTGTGAGGAGGTATCTGGCCATGTTTGGTCACTGTTGTACCCTCAGTGTGTAGTAGCATACTTTGGAGATAGGAAGTACTTAATAAATAACTGTTGCATGAACCAAAGAATAGATCATATCATTTTTAATACATCATACACACCAGGGTTTAAAATAGAAAGAAAATGATGAGTTGTATACCATATATTATGTTAATAACAGGATGCCAACTATATTTATGATTACCAGGTTAACTTATACTTATAGAAACCATAGAATAAAGAACTCCCTGATAAATCTACTACTCAATTTTAAATGTAAATATGTGATTCATTAGAAAGCACTTCCAAGTTTTTATTATATATATTTTTTTAAATATCAAAAGTGAGTATTTCCTTTAGTAAAACTTCACTGCCACCATTTACATGCAAGAGACTGCACAGTATTAGTGCATGTTCTAAACAATATTGCACTAATAGACATACGTTTATATGCTCTAATAATAGTATATTGTTTATTTTAAGTACACAACAGGTCTGACAAAAACCTTTTTTTGGTCTGACTTTTGTAATAATTTTTGTCTGACCTATAATAATAATGAGCATTGAGAGCGGTTGTTATGTACTACTATTCAGTTCAAGAAAACAAAGCAAAAGGAAAAAAAACAAAGCTCAACCGTCCTTTCAAGTCTTGAATCTGTTTAGCTGAAGATAGAATTATAAAATAATAGTAAGACTTGTTACCACTTCTGCTATTAATATGTGTGAATATTAATTTTGCTAATTATCAGCAAAGAAAAAGATAGAAAAATTAATTACAAGCTAGTATAAGACTGTCTACAAATAGTTTGTCAATTACACCTCAATAAAGCTGAAAAAAAGACTGCAAATATCAACCTGATTTCAAGTTTTACATTTTTTAAAATATCTTTATTTTCTGAGTGGCTTCATAAAATTTACGAATTTAAAATTATAAAGGAAAATTATACATAATTATATATAAATTATGCAAAATTATATATAAGTAAAATGGATGTTTGGAGATTTCACCTTACATTTTTGAGAAGAAAAGTTCCAACATTTAAATAACTTTTAAAATGGTGGTTAGGGATGCAGAACAGGGCTAGCTGAGGACAAGCACAACCTGATATCCCACAAAGGACCCGTTGCCCAGGGTGGGATGTGTATGACATTCCTTGGAAAATTTCCAATTGTCTTAATGTGAATGCCTTGGCAGAGGGAAAAACAATCTTTAACTTGACCTCCAGTATCCTGTAGGTCCTCCTTAGCATATGAAAACCCTTTTGAAATCTCCCTTTTCCTTACCTCCCAACTCTGCAGGTATAAAATTAGCCACCGTCACAAGCCCTGAGAGGCAGCTCTTCCTGCCCAAAGGCCCTGTCCCCGTCCTTTAATAAAACCACCATTTTGCACCAAAGACATCTCAAGAACTCTTTCTTGGTCGTCGGGTCCCTACCTCATCTATATTCCAAAACTTCATCAGTTAGTATTAGAATTAGTCTTCCTGGTTTAACTGCACATTTTTAACTTCAGGAATATTACTTTACTTTTTATTTGCTCCATCCAAAATACATTATAGATGAATCTTAGAGATTTTGTGCCTATTGAGTATTTCAATTATTGAGAAATCTTTCTTTGAGAAAACCAAGTTGGTTAGAAAAACCTAGTACAAGGTCTGTTTATAAACTTACAGAAAGCTTTAACGATTCAAGGTCTGTGAACAGTGCAATCACTTCCTGGTCAGATGTCTTTCCTAGTCCGATATGTTAGTTCTGTTTCCACCTGTCAGGCTCTCAGAAATTGGCATCTGATGAATGATGCCATCAGAACACATGGCTAGTCAGCAGACACTCAATCCAGCAGTTGTGTCATCTTAATTTATTCTTCTGAAAATAAACTCTCTGAAATCTCTGAAGAGAGTAAACATAACACCCTTCAGTAAACTTAAACAAAATGTGATGTAATTTAAAAGCAATTATATTAAAATTTTAAGCCTATTATTTGTAGTTACTGTTATTATATCAGCTATTCCATGCATATTTCATGAAACCTCTTTGACTTATAACAATTTTAATAATGCCCTCTCTCCCCCATTATATCTAACTTGGAAACTTCCAAAGCTCTATTTCTCCCTGGTGTTGCAGTGTTACACATCTAGAAGCTTTAGGGACAGTGAGCTCAAGCTGGTCTAGACTGTAGAAGTAGCTAATCTAGGAAGGTGGTCCCAGATCCCTGGACTCTGGAAAACTGACTTTTTTGATCTGTCCTTGAAGTACTATAACTGGCTGTTCATCAACACATGTTTGCTCCACAGTTCTCAATCACAGATCCACATTGTAATCATATTCAGAGCCTAAAAACAAAATGAAACACTGGTGCACAGACTATATGACCCACAGATTTCAATTTAAATCTGGTGTCTGTCCATTATGCATATTTTGTAAAAAAAAAAAATGTCCCGCGAAGGGTAATAATATCTTTGCCACGATCTCAAGAGATTGATAATTAGGCAACACTGCCTAATTATCTATCAGGCAACAATGACTCTGGGGGTCTTGTTTGTTTCCTCTGTCCTTTCCACGATATTTGATGATTTCCTTCAGCTGTTAAAATTAAACTAATGTGGTAACAGATGTAATGCTTCTTTTCTCTGACAACATAGACTCCCATCAATTCTACATCTGTCTTATGTTGTCTTGGTCACCCTCACTCTTTTGATGTGATTATTTAATTTAGCTTTAAAAGCAGCTACTTGGTTCCCAGCTTGAGTTTATAACTACCATTTCCCCCAAAGCTGACAAAGACATCCTTATCAAAAATGTCACAAATGTCTAAAACTAAGAAAAATAGAATATGAAGAATTGTATTTCTTTTGCAGTAAGAAAGAGGGAAGTGAAAGAGCAGAAAAAGAGGTAAAGGGGGTATAGAAAGAGAGATTAAAGTTGATTGATGTGACAAATATAAATTCTTCCTAAAATTCAAGCATGGAAAACATCCAAATTCATTGTTTTAAATGTTGATTAATTGACTGATTGATTGATTGGAGAGAGAAAGCATGAGCAGAGGGAGGGGCAGAGAGAGGGAGAGAGAATCTCAAGCCGACTCCCCAATGAACATGGAGCCCAGTGTGGGGCTCAACCCCACAACCCCTAGGATCATGATCTGAGCTGAAATCAAGGGCCAGACATTTAACTGACTGAACTACCAAGACACCCCACAACCTCAGTTTTTTTTTTTTTTAATTTTTTTAAAATTTATTTATGATACTCACAGAGAGAGAGAGAGAGAGAGGCAGAGACACAGGCAGAGGGAGAAGCAGGCTCCATGCACCGGGAGCCCGACGTGGGATTCGATCCTGGGTCTCCAGGATCGTGCCCTGGGCCAAAGGCAGGCGCCAAACCGCTGCGCTACCCAGGGATCCCTCACAACTTCAGTTTTTGAAATAAACTAAAGTTATCTTAACCTAAACTTAAGTTCTAGTTTAAAAGCCCTTTTCCCACCTGTGAAGAAAACTAAAATCTCAGATAATTAGGCAATTACTCACACCCACTTCATTGACTTTTCCTTAGAGATTCACCTAACTCCCATGAAATGTGAAGAAACTATCAGGAATTGAGGTGGGGTATATATACTCACAGTATTCTAACAACCTCTCCCTATCCCCCAAATTACCAAATACTCCCATAGAGTATTTTTACATGTCCCTTGTAGGGTAAGATACAATACCAGGTCCAGAACCATCAGAAAATGGAAGAGGTAATGGACAAGGGGTTTAGGAAAATACTGAACCAAAAGTTGGTTAAAGTTCCAAAAATATTATCCCACATATTTATATAGGCATGCGGGGAAAAAGAATGAAAAAATATAAAACACAATGCTCATGGTGGCTAATTTTAGATTGGGAGGTCATGTAATTTAAAAAATATATACGTATTTGTTGTCTTGCCCGTCTACATCTTCTAAATAAGTTTTTTTTTTTTAATTTTATAACAAGAAAACCCTTTTTTTTAAGATTGTATTTATTTTTTCATGAAATACACACAAAGAGAGGCAGAGACCTAGGCAGAGGGAGAAGCAGGCTCCTTATGAGGAGCCTGATGCAGGACCCGATCCCAGGACTCTGGGATCATGGCCTGAGCCAAAAGCAGATGCTCAACCCCTGAACCACCCAGGCATCCCACAAGAAAACCTTTTGAAATGCATATTTTAAAATTTAATGAAGGAAGCAAAACTTATTTATGATTAATTCAGTCCTTGGAAAGGTAACTTCATTCTTTAAATTGGCCAAAAAAAGTACATGGGTTGGCAAACAAAAGTTCATTCCTCTCAGTGTCTTCTCTCCTTCTCACTGTATGAAGGTCCCACACATGATATTCTTCCTCGCTCCACTTCATTTAAGGGAACCTCTGTGACCTTGGAAAAATATTTACAACTCCAGGTCACAAGAGAAGAGTTATTAGTGATATCCAATCGGAAACTAATTTCTTTCTTAAAACTGAGGATGATCATTGCATATACATAATTCTCAAGTATTTTGTGAAAAACATATTAAATGGTTCCATCTAAATGCCAGTAGAGAATTACATACAGTTATCAGAGTTGTAGAATAAGGATAGACTTTTCATATAAAATTAAAGTATTGTTTTTATATTAGCAGTTGCATTGATTTACTATTGCTCTTGCTCAGTATTCAGAAATTAAAATTTAGAGACCTAAAAAAGAAACAGTTTCTACTCCCTTGAGTTTGGAATTATACTGGTGTTTTTATTTTTATTGTATTACAATCAAGTTCATATTAGAAAAAACAGGTGAGGCAAGAACCTGAAAAAGGTAAGAGCCACTCCAATTTTTCTGACCTGTCTTTTAATAGATCATAAAGTAAAGATTCCTGAGGCTGAAAGAGTGTTGTTTCCAGCAAAAGAATTTCAACATAAAAAAAAAAAAAGAATTTCAACATATATTTAAATATATAGATATTTAGTGGCCTGCCTACTATTGTATCCCTCTTTGAATAACATAATAGGTTATATATGTTGACTGAATGATTGAACAGGTTATATACATTGAATAAAGTAGAATTAATTAGTGAAAAAGATTTTAAATATTGGTGTATAAAAGACAAATTCTAATTTACTTATTATGTTTGGTCTGCTTAGTTTGCTCAACTGCCAAATTTGAGGTCCAGTAGTCATTCCTTTGTCTTTGCCCATATGGCAAATCCCTCAGGACTTCCTCTGTTCCTGAAAGTAGGCACCATAACTTTAGAACAGACATGCTAAGAGGATATATAATGGTACAACCCAAAGGGAAACTAGGTCCAGAGAAGGTCCCATGTAATAATAAAATAAAAATATAACACTGTTGATTTCACTTATCAAGTACTCATCATTGTGCTAAGTGCTTAAATATAATAGGTCATTGCAACTTCAGGAAAGGCCTACAAGGTGGATTTTATTACTGTCCTTCTTTTATACATGAAAAAAATAAGAGAGTAATTGTTCTTCAAGCTTCTAGAGAAAAGACAAGAAATGAGACTCAGAATATTCTACCCAGGTTTTTGGATCCCATATGGCATCTGTAATTCAGTGGTGTGAGAGAAGTAGATCTTAAACAAATTTATATTTCAGAGAATCACAGCAAGTAAATTAAGAGTAAAGAGAATGAAGCCAGTTTGCCTGAGTTTGAATCTTGACCCTGCCATTAATAAACTGAAATCTCAGTCAATTTGCATAATCTTTTCAGTCTTCTCTTGTGTAAAATGGGGACATGGATAACTCTACCTTACAGTGTTAAGACAATAGTGTGAGTTAACATATATGAAGTTCTTAGACCTATGTCATATAATCAGTTGTCAGTATATCATTATAAGCATGTACACATATCTGCTCTTACAACATTTGATTGCTTTTATGTTAGAAATGAGTTGCTATTAGTGACTACTAAAAAAATACACCCCTAAAAAAATAAAATAAAATAAATAAAAATAAAAAAGTAAAAACAATACACCCTTTAGTTCTCTGATACATCAGGAAAAAAAAATGTATATACATTTCCAAAGAAGGAAACTATGTAAGTTTTTGCATTGTTACACCTGTGAGATAACTTGATCCGGTACAAACTAGCAGCTTAAAAACTAGAAACCTTATTTCATAAATAAAACTACATTAGTGAGATTATATTACTTATATCACAAAGACTAATCATTACATTTAAATGCTTGATATAAATGCACTGTTCATTAAAAGAGATCAGAAAATTGGATTTAAAGCTACATATGGAAATTCTCCAGCACAATACCTAAGATTCTGAGAGTATGTTGTTTCTTTTCTACAAAAACACCAGAAGTACTATTATTGGGAATGGAAGGCTGCCTTTGTCCCAGAGCACTCCCCATACCTCACTATCTATGTCGCCTTGAATGCTGCATTATAAGAATTTGCCTGAGAAAAAACAGTTGTGAGGCATTTCCTGAGTTCTAATTTAAGATATGTTTTAAGGTACTGAAAGCAATTGGCATTTGGCTTTGTGTTACTCTATGCACCAGAGGCATGTAGTTATCAAAACAACTCGTGTGTTATTCCCCTACTTATTAAATTGATTTTATTAAACTTGTTCCTGGCTGATTTGCTATATGCCAAGCTTTCTCCTGGGATCCATTTCTAAAGAATTCATAATGGAGGTGATAACTTTTGATGGGTACATTTCAGAAAGTTCCCAGATTCTAATAAAATCCCCAAAGTTTGCATAAAACCCTAGAGAAAACATCCAAGTTATATAAATGTTTTGGAATTAAGTGCTAGGAAGATATAAAAAGCAACAGAATATTAATTGTTTTGTGATACAAATCAAAGAAAGGAGGAAAAGTCTTGTGATTCAATTATTAATGCAGTTTTAATTTGAATCAGTGTGTCGAATGCAGGGAGTCTATGACTAAACTTCTCAAAAGGAAGGAAACTTGATGTTCAGTGGACAGAATTTCTTAAGAAACCATAGCTATTTTCTACATGTCCTAATATTTTGACAAAATTGGAAATACAGAGAAAGAAAAAAAGATGACTCTGGCTGAAAATGATGTTGTGGCTTGAAAAAAATATTAATTTAGGAAAGGAAAATGAGAATTGTGCTTCAGAGAGAGAAGTTCAAGTTTGGGCACGAATGGAAGAGAAAGAGTTTAAGAGGTCATTTATCAAATTAGTATAGAGGAGGCAAAATCTGAGGCACTAGTAATAAGAAAATCCTAGATTTTAAAACGTTAGTAGACTGATAACAGTGTAGCCTTTATACAAGTCAAGTTATAAGTTTAAAGTTGAAATAGGAAAGAAAAAAGAGAGCAAGAGAGAGAGTGGAAAAAAAAAAAAAAAAACTAAAGATATACCATAGTAACTACAGGGCATCCTCAAAGAATTTGGTGAAAATTGTTAAATAACATATTTCATATGTTATTTATTTGGACACATCTGTTGTGCTCATCTCAGTAATGAAAACAAAGCCTAAAGGACCATTTTGTTCTTCAAAGTAAAATAAAATTGGTAGATTGCTTTAAGTTTCAGATTTCCTAAAGTTTGTTTCAATGAGTAAGCTATTAAAACCCACATAGTACACATTTCATTCATTCCCTAAAATACACTGACCTTTTCACATTAAACATTTCATTGTTGTTAGCTGCCAGTTCATAATTTTAGCAGAGCGGAAAAAAAAAAAAAATCTCTGGCTTGAATTATCTGCTTAGTCCTTATAAACTGAGGGCAACCCACAAGCCAGAGAAAGACAAGAAAATGTGGGATGAAGACATTTGGAGAAATTAAAGAGTCAGAAAATGGATATTTGCTGGAATCTTGAGTATTTTACTGTTCAAAAGCAACTTCCATTTTGCCTACCTCTCTCCTGTATCAATCCTATTTCCATTTCTCCATTATTATGTCCAATATCGACTTGCTTTCCTACTAAATTAACATTTAAAGAAAAAAATATATGTACATACATATAAGCTGATATAGAAGTTATTATGGTTGAGGTTTAGACAGTTGCATCCCACTTAGACATAGCCTGATGAAGTAATTTAATAAATGTTTATTTAGTGTGCACTCAAAACACTAAGGCACTGTGCTAAGTTCTGGGGATGCAGAGATAAAGACAAATGTTGTTCCCATGGAAAAATCACAGTTTAGAGGCTGAGGCTGGGGTATAGAGACAAGAGAAGAATCAACAATCATAAATGATTACTGTTATAATAGTACACACAGGATGCTCCATAAAAGAAACAGGAAAAGTATGCCACTTAATTTAAGAATGAATGGAAAGCTCTACGAAGACATGACACCTGTGGTCTGTCATTGACCTTGGATCTAAAGGGATCTAAAGGGAGAAAAAATTTTCTCCCTTTAGATCCAGCTTTGAGAAGAAATATTTTGGATATAGACAATTTGTAGGAAGAAGGCAGTAAGGCCAGATTCGAGAAAAATTCTGCTTTATATCCTCTAGTTTAAGAAACACCAACACACACACACACAAAAAAAAAAAAAAAAAAGAAACACCAACACAGAACTGAATGCTTTTCTAAGGTTTATCAATGTGCTGGAATATAAAACTGCACAGTTTAATTATTGACTTTGATGAAAAGAAACCTCCACTTTCATGAGAATTGACTGTTCAACAGGCAATTGGAGGGTTGCTTCTTAAAGAGCTTGTCAGCCCCTTGAAGGACGCTTTGAAAAAGAAAAAAAAAAGATTTTTTTCTTTTCCAGTCTCTTAGGCACACTATAAAATGTTATTTTATAATGTGATTTACAGATATATTTAAAATATACTCAATAAATTACGCTGGATGTCAATATTTGTATAAGAAAATTTACCTTTGAATTTCTTTCTTTCTTTTTTTTTCTTTAAGATTTTACTTATCCATTCATGAGTGACACACAGAGAGAGAGAGGCAGAGAAAGAAGCAGGCTCCATGCAGGGAGCCCGACGTGGGACTGGATCCTGGAATTCGATCCTGGGACTAGATCCTGGGACTCCAGGACCACGTCCTGGGCCAAGGGCATGAGCTTAACCACTGAGCTATCCAAGGATCGCCTACCTTTGAATTTAAATAAAACTCTTATACAATTCATATCCTATAAATGGCTCAATTGTACATTTAATGATTCTTAGGTTTATCCAGATACATGAAATAACAGGCAAACGGGTGGACAAAGCACCACTTTCTAACTTCTATTCACTGCACTACTCCTCAAACTGCTTGCACATACTTATAAACATTTGGCTATGCATACTAAGAAGCTACTGATCAGATAAATTGTGTGTCACTAAATTTCTTTGAAACGTAAGGATACAATGTGTAGTTCATGGTATGAAATACTAAGTCACATACTATCTAGCTATAAAACCTTTTGTAAGAATAAAAATGCATCTATCAAGACCTTTTAAGTAGAATAAGAGCAATGCTTCTCTATTTACAAGCGCTACATACAGTGCGTGGTGATGAATGTGTTTTAGGCCTACTAAAAGCCCAGGTATTCCTTGCATAGTTTTACTTTGATGGCCTTGGTAGCAAAGCACAACTGTGTCCGATGACACATCTCCAATTCACATGTAACAGGCATGGGTATGAAATGATTTCTCTTGAGGTATAAAAACACATTGTCCTTGCTTTCTTACAAGCTCTACCTTATCTCACAGCTTTAGCTCGGCTCTTGGACAATGGCAGTTTGATAAACTCTACTGGTCTACCTCAGAAGTCAGCTCTATAGGGCTTTATTTAGGAATTTTTTTTTTTTTTTTTTCTGGACGATTTTACTTAATTACATTCTTTAAATCCTTCCTTTACTTTCCCCTGCCATAAAGTTATCAGTATCGGGATAGTGGCGATTTAGAAAGGCTCTCTACAGTTAGTGAGTTATCTAAAGCCTACTGATTCTATTTTAATGATAACACTGATCATCATACAACCACCCCTATCAAATCTGTGCATGCAGGTGAGAAGATGAATGATAGACTGTCGCTTTAAGTCAGCTGTTTCATTGGGATTGATTATTTCCATATTAAAGTAAACTGCTGGCATGGGATTGTATATCCATTGTCTTACAGTCATTATTGAGTATTAGAATGCTGTTTTGTTTTATTTTGTTTTAACCCCAGGGTAAATCGACAACTGCAATAGATCTCATTGACAGGATGGCTGTTTTCACCTAATGGTTTGTTACGTCAATGGACCTTATCCTGGCCTCAATTATAGACATCAACACTTATTGCAAAAGAAAGGCACATCTGAGAGTGGAAAGCCAGGTGATGAAGAGTGGGTGGTTGGGGGGAAAAGAAACCCTAAGCAGATTTCCATCCCTAGAACTGAGCAGGATGCTGCTACAATTTTTGAAGCCAAACCTCTTTCCTTTGTTACTGCACTGGATAAAAAACAATATTATTATTTTCCATTGGTCTTACAAATTGATGGGATGGTGCAGCCTCGATTATGTCATTCTCACTGATAGTTTACCTTCCTACAAGTGTGCACATATTTATAGGCGTGCCCTTTTTACACAATTACAGTAAATCAATTTCACAAACCACAAAGGCCCACTATATGCCAGACACAATGCTAAGGTGCAGGATACAAAAACAAATAAATCTCAATTCACAATCCTCAATCTCAAGGGAGTGGCCTAGTAAATATGTAATTGCAATACAGTGTGATAGATTAAATAAAGGAAGTGGGTGCTGGGAGCAGAGGGAGCCCAAGGAAGAAGTAATCAGTCTGCTTGAGTGGCTGTAGGGAAGGCTTTACAGAAAAGAGAAGTCCTGATCAAATGCAAAGAACCTTTTAAGCATTTAGATAACTAGGTCTTGAGTCCTTTAGAGTCATTAAAGCAGAGTTCTGGAGGGCTGCTATTCTCCAGAGACTTAGGTTTTTGTTTATTCTGCTTATTGTAAGCCACAGGTAAGTAGATAAATTTGCATTGCTAATCATCTTATTCCAAAATCTGCTGACATTTTAGTGTTGTTGTGTATGAGATGTGTGGGTTAGTCAATTTTTAATGACTATTTGTTTATCTAGATTTGGGTAGAGCCAAGGGACCAGTCCTTGATTGCTAAGCCTGTTAGGAAATCAGCATTTTTCCATATATGAAACTTAAATATGAAGAGCTAACTTATAAGCTTGCATTTATAATATTAATAGACAGATGTGCAATGCCCAAAAATGAATTAAAAAAGAGAACACTCCAGGGTGTGGCACACAGTAGGCATTCTACATACAATTACTGAATAAATAAATTTCAGAATAGAAGTGCATATGACTACTCTGAAATGTGTTTTGTGTTTGGATCAAGATAAAAAATATATTTTACATTCAAATTATTTTTAACATAAAAAAGGCAAAACTTTCTTTAAAGTATATATCTTCTACTTTTTTTGGGGGGGGGGGTCAAAGATTTCCAAGGTTCTTGAGAGCCAAATTATTAGGCTATGTGAAATGAATGATGAAAGATGCACATCACAAAAATAACCAATGCATATCTAGAGAAATAATATCCTAATGATCTCAGAGCTATAGAATTAAAATTGAAAAAAAAAAAAAAAAGGTGCCAATGCTCCTATCACCTGAAACTGAAAATAACATATAGTGAAGGAAGGTTAGTCAAGTCAGAAATTTGTTTTAACAGATTCTCAAACACTGTTTATTATCATGTTTCTCACTTATTTCATTCCCTTAAAAAGTTGTTCCTAGACCGTCTTTCATAAATACGTTTGCAATAATCACAGAAAGGTTGTAAAGAGTTCCTAGGAGCTTATTCAATCACATTGCTACCCTGTATCCTCACCATAACCCCCAGGGTCCCCATTCCACCCTTTTGCTTGCAGGATAGATTTACCTTTTTGGGGTCATAAATTTCTCTCTGTTGCCATAGTTTTCATTCCCCTATAGTATTTCCAACTTATGATAATTTCCTTTTCAAATTAATTACGTGTATAGGATTCTGCACTTTGAACTTGCCCTTATTTCTTGCCTTCCTGGAGAAACTAGAGTAGATTTAGGAAGTAGAGACATTTCGGGTGAGATCAACTTAATTTATTAATTCTGTCTTCCTCTAAAATACATATCTTTACTCTTTACTACTGGTCATTTTCAGAATTTTGTTTTATATATAACCGATGTTCACAACACCTTTCCTTTCTGACAACTCATTTATCTCCTGAGTTTTTCATTATCTTATTTGTGTTCATTAGAAATCCAATCAATTTGCTTCTAAAATTAAGTCATTTAAATTTCCATAAATTTGATATATATTTAGCCATTTAATTTCATTCATCTCTTTGACTATAAGGTGTAAATAGCTTAAACACCAAACTTCGGTGTTTGTTTCAATTACTTGGGTCATTTTCATCTCTAGGGATAATGTAATTTATAACAACAAAGTTTTTTGTTTTTTTTTTTTTTTCCAAAGGAGAATTTCTCTCTTGTTTCTCTAATGTTTATATATGCTCCTCCTAAAATACTATGTGAATGTTTAGATCATTAATAAACACTTACTGATAACGCTTTGCCTATGGGTATATTATTAGGCATGATATGGACATAATTTAAACATCATAGATATTAATACCAAAAAGCAACTTGACACATTTATCACTTCAAAAGTTTCACTGGAATCAAATATAACATTTCCTAAGTTGAACTACAGACCTCTGCCATTAATTCTAATTCAGTGTCAGTGGAAACTCTTCCACCAGATTGCCCTTCTATCTTATTCTTCATCCCCAATATCCACACTCAACAGCAAATATTATTGATTCTATCTCCCAACCACATTGTAAACACACTCACTCCTTCTCAATGACTTCATTATCTAAGCCACTATTATCTCTTGCTTAGATTTTTGTAATAAACTAACCAGAGAATCTGCCTTTGACTCAGGTCACGATCCTGGGGTCATGGAATCGAGTCTCCCATCAGGCTCCCTGCAGGGGCCTGCTTCTCCTTCTGCCTGTGTCTTTCCTCTCTCTCTGTGTCCCTCATGAATAAATGAATAAAATCTTAAAAAATAAAATAAACTAACCAGTATTTCCACTTCAACTTTTGGTCCTTTTTACTTCTATACAGATCTTCCTCAAATTCCAATGAAGTTACATCTTGATAAATGCATTGCAATTTGAAAATATCATCCGTCAAACGCTTTTAATATACCTAACCATTAAACATCTTAACCTAGCTGGCTTACCTTAAATGTGCTCAGAATACTTATGTTACCCTACAACGGGGCAAAATCATTTAACATAAAGTATATTTTATAATAAAGTACTGACTATCTCATGTAATTTATTGAAAAATACTGAAAGTAAGAAACAGAATGGTGGTATGGGTACAGAATGGTTGTAAATTTTTTGGTTGGTTACTCTCATGATCACGTGGCTGACTGGGAGCTGTGGCTTACTCTCACTGCCCAGCATCATGAGAGAATATCACAACACATACTGTCAGCCAGGGTAAGAATCAAAATTCAAAATTTGAAGTATGGTTTCTTTTGAATATGTATGGCTTTTACATTTTCCTAAAGTCAAAACATTATAATTTGAATTATCATAAGTTGGGGACCATCTGAACTCTGATCTCCATATAGCAATGTTACATCCATCTCTATCGACTTATCCACCCATTTGTGAGCTCATCCATGCACCTACTCATCCATCTATCCATCTACCCATCTATTTCAATATATGATAAATACAGCTTGTTAGTCCTCTTTCTCTTCCAAAAGCTTTAGCCACACTAAATACTCAATTCCTTTCAGTTATCTGAAATTGTCTGGCTTCTTCTGCCTTGAAGTTTTACATATCCTGTTGTTTTTGACTGGGATGTTCATTATTCTTCACTTTCAGGTAAGCTGAAAGGGCACTCATCAGGAGAAGTCTTCCTTTACCCTCTAGAACAGCACTGTTCAATGAATATAATCCGTAAGCTGCATATGCAATTTAAAATTTTCTCACACCTACATTCATAAAGAAACAGGTAGAATTAGGGGTACCTTGGTGGCTCAGTTGGCTAAGCATCCAACTCTTGATTTTGACTCAGGTCATGATCTCAGGACTGTGAGATTGAGCCTCCACTGGCCACAGAGCCTGCTTAAGACTCTCTCTCTCGGGATCCCTGGGTGGCTCAGTGGCTTGGTGCCTGTCTTTGGTCCAGGGAGTGATCTGGAGTACCTGGATTGAGTCCCATGTCAAGTTCCCTGCATGGGGCCTATTTCTCCCTCTGCCTGTGTCTCTGCCTCTCTCTCTCTCTCTCTCTCTCATGAATAAATAAATAAAATCTTTAAAAAAAAATTCTCTTTCTCCCTTTCCCTCTCTCCATCCCTTATAAAAATAGGTAAAATTGATTTTAATAATATATAATAATTTTGATATATCAAAATTATCTTTATACGTGATTTATATAAAGACTACTCATGAGGGTTGTTTTTTACTCTTTTTTGTTTATTAAGTCTTCAAAATCCTGTGCATATTTTATAATTACAGTGTATCTGGATTTTGACCAATGGACTTCTCTCTTTTGTAATAAAAAAAAATAAAAATAATTCTAAGTGGATATATAACAATTTTTTTTAAATTTTTATTTATTTATGATAGTCACAGAGAGAGAGAGAGAGAGAGAGAGAGAGAGGCAGAGACACAGGCAGAGGGAGAAGCAGTCTCCATGTACCGGGAGCCCGACATGGGATCCGATCCCAGGTCTCCAGGATCACGCCCTGGGCCAAAGGCAGGCGCTAAACCGCTGCGCCACCCAGGGATCCCTATAATAAATTTAAAAGGTATTTTTGTGTTGCATAAGGAATTGAATGCCTATTAGAGGGATGGAAGACGGCCTTTCTTAAGTTACAAAACTCAGAGTTTAATTTTTTTAATACTGCATTTCTTCGTATCCTAAGTTAAAAAACATTTCTATTTTGAAAATAACAACTATACATGATTTAAAAGGAAAGTTTCCAAAACTTAAAAAAAAAAAAAACTATGAATTCAGTGTCATTTGTCAATTAATCTTATATTTTGGTAGAGTACAGAGATAAATACTTTTATTTATTATATATATTATATATTACATTATATTATATATAATATATATATTATATGATTAAATGCTTTTTCTGTTCAACACAAAACAGAGCTGGATAATTATACTTAGAGGCAAGTCATGGTTCATATTCCAGCAGTGAGTTCTTATGAATTGGGAAGGGATTGGTCAATCAAAACAGTTAAATAAAAAGTGATTTCCTTTGATCTAGAAATATAATACCATCAATTTAATACATGGTCAGATTTGTGGATCTTTCTTAGCCCTATTTTACACTTTCCAGGCATTTGGTTCACAAATCAATATGATTAGTATCCTATCCCATTATAATGATTTGTTCCTCTTGTTACATTAAGAGCTCTAAAGTTCAAAGAACTGGTCCTGTGTATCTTGTTACCCTTAGCACCCACTACAATGTTCAGCATCTAAAATAATATATTGTTCAAAGTTAACTAACTTGGATTATGTGTCCATGTGATATATTTTTACTGACTTTGGAAAAAAGCAATAATTTTTTTTCAATTCATTCTATACCTGTTCAATTATTACACAACTGTACCTCACAGTTCACTTGGAATTTGCCATATCTGTTATAAAAATATAAAACATGTATATAGAAGCAATGTATAGAGAATAATTGTTTAGCGCTATAGATTCATGATGATTTATCTACATTTGAGATTAAGGTTAAAATGTAAAAAATGGCATTTCTTTTAATAAATAGAGAAAACAGTAAATAGTATAAAGTTTTCTTGACTCTTGTATGATTGAGTTTTGCTTTTGTTTGATATAAACTTTGATTTACATTTTTATTTTTTTTATTTTAATCTTACACCAATGTTATTTACTTTTCACATTACAGAGACTCTCAGTATTGTACAATTTAAAATGCAGACTCCTCTGTAGGAGGGCTGACCTTTTCTAAGGCTTCCATATAGCCACATTTCCCTCCCTAAACAGTGACAGAAACATATATTAGATGAAATATATCATCCGCCAAAATGTTAACAATTCTCACTTATTAAACATGTTTAGATTAGATGAAGATTCATATACTTTCTTCCTTACTAATCATTGATATTCTTAAAGCCAGGGAACATATTTAAAGTAAGACATGGGGCACCTGGGTGCCTCAGTGGTTGAGCATCTGCCTTTGGCTCAGGGCGTGATCCCCGGGTCCTGGAATCAAGTCCCACATCGGGGCCCACATAGGCAGCCTGTTTTTCCCCCTGCCTATGCCTCTGCCTCTCTCTGTGTCTCTCATGAATAATTAGATAAAACCTTAAAAAAAAAAAGTAAGACATAGTCCTATTTTTAGTAGCATGAAATTATCAAGCTATTAATCTTAATTAAAGGTACAGAGTGATTCCCAAAGCTTGGATCTAACCAATAACCACAAATTTATGTGGTCCTGCTTTGGTCAGGAAAATAAAGATACTGGTACCCAGTCACTTCCAATTTTCTCACCTCCTCAAGGTCTTCTCCAGGAAGGAAAGATCCAAGGAAATTTGATATGTAGACAATTTATTTTACAGCCCCTGCAGTTTTCAACCAAAGAGAGTTTACAGATTCCCTAACACTCATTGCTGAAGAACAGCACAGGCTGACAGTGTCCTTAGGTTCCAACTGCCCACTAATGTGACAACTAGACTTCTGAAGACCCATCTCCATTGACTCTGGTGGATGCTGTAGTGAATTGCTGAAGAATCTCCCCACCATTATCTAGAAGACACTAAAATGGATTAAAACAGAGCTGCTCTGGGTAAAGAGCAGCATGGCATAGCTCCCTGGATTATGACTGCTTCCTTTTTTTTTTTTTTTTAAAGATTTTCTTTATTTATTCATGAGAGACACACACAGAGAGAGGCAGAGACACAGGCAGAGGGAGAAGCAGGTTCCATGCAGGGAGCCTGACACGGGACTTGATCCCGGGACTCCAGAATCACGCGTCGGGCTGAAGGCGGTGCTAAAGCACTGGGCCACTGGGGCTGCCCATGACTGCTTCCTATTACCTTCCTGACTTCCAAGGCCACATGAAAAATCATATGGGGATCTCTACTTACCAGCCTGCTTTCTTATTCACTTCCCTCCCTATGTTTATTCCTCTTTCCCTTTCTCTTCTTTCCCCTTCCTTCTCTCCCTCTTTCATTTCCTTTTATGTTTCTTTCTTTCATGTATCTGCCCTTTTTTCTTTTCTCTAATATCAAAAGACAAATATGCTTATTAAACAGAAGTGTTCGAGACCCAAACCACAATAAACTTGCACATTGGCTATGCTTTTCCATTATTTAACTTTAAAAATGCCTTAAAAATTAATTATTTCAAGGTCACTACGCTGAGAGTTACTTATAAACATCTACATTATGGAATTTTTTTTTTTTTTAGATTTTATTTAGTTATTCACAAGAGACACATGGAGAGAGGCAGAGACATAGGCAGAGGAAGAAGCAGGCTCCCTATGGGGAACCTGATGTGGGACTCGATCCCAGGACCCCAGGATCACTCCCTGAGCTGAAGGCAGATGCTTAACCACTGAGCAACCATGACATCCCCATATTCTGGAATTCTTTACAAAGTGACGTGAATAAATGAGAATTTACCAAATGGTTTATTTGATTTCTTATTAGTATAGAAATATATCTTTAAATTTATGCAAATTGGTATTATACATTATAATGAGATGACTTTATTAGTCCCATCATTCACATGGGGGGTAAAGGGAATAGGAATGTATGAAACATGCTAGATGCAAATTTCATTTGGAGAACAACAGTTTTTAGTTAAAAATGTAACCAAATTTAAGCAAAATACTGATGATACCAGTATCCTACTTGATATAACCTAAAAGTTTAATGGGTCTAAATGAGACACTTGTCTTATATAAATATACACGTGGAACTTAAGAGAAGAGTAAATCAATGTTTTTGTAATCTTAATGAAAATGGTAATTCAGGGGTGCCTGGTATGGCTCAGTCTGTTAAGCATCCAACTCTTGATTTTGGCTCAGGTCATGATCCTGGAGTCAGAATATTGAGCCCTATGTTGGGCTCCATGCTCAATGGGGCATCTGCTTGAGATTGTCTCTTCCATTCCCTCTCCCTCTACTCCTCCTCCCCATTGCTCTCTCTCTCTCACATACATAAATCTTTAAAAAAAGAAAATAGCAATTGAAAACATATAAATATTAAACCTTTTTATACTTTGCTGTATGTTAAAGGTTCATATGCAATGTTTATTCAGTAAAGTGCTTATTCAAGGATGTTATTATATTGTTTTGTATTTTGCATTTCAATGTTCTGAGATTTTAATTTTACAATAATTTTGTTTGTCAACTAGAAAGATAATTCAATAAAATGTTCACTGAAAATATTTTTCTCTCAAAACTATTTCACTTTTTAAAAAACATCAATAGTGGTCTGAATCATTAAGCATTATGGAGAGTGCACTATATAACAGTTAATGTCTGTAGTATTTAATTTATATTAACTAATTAAAAAGTTATTGAAACTGAAAGGTGCTATTAATATGCCCATTTTTCAGGTAAGATTAAATACTTTGTCCAAAAAAAAAAATAAAATAAATAAATAAATAAATAAATAAATAAATAAATACTTTGTCCAAGTTCATTCTGCTTATAAATGAGGATTTAAATCATACAATTGATTCTGTGAGTCCATGATCCTAACCACAGCACTGTAATGCATATCTAAAGTCTCACAGACATAATCTGACATTCCTTATATCAAGATATTCAGAAAGTAGAAATCAAATGGATTTTCCCCATTGCTAGAATATTTTGATTTCAAAATAGAGTAAAGAGGTATATTTTCGAACGTCTGTTGTATGTTAGGTGTCATGATAAATACTCTACATTTTACCATTGCATTTGGACCTCCTGTGGATATTGGCACTCTTATTATGAAGAAGAAATTAAGGCTGAAAAAGGTTAAGGAATTTGTTCGAGGTCATATAAGTAGAATTTATCAGACACCAAAATCCTTTATCTTTAAAAAAGATACTATTTCTCAAAGTAATTGGGGCCTGGAGGATTCCATTAGGAAATTACCTGAGAAATAAGATTAGATGAATTCTGGAAATGCCACTAGCCCCAAAATATCTCCTTCAGTAGAATTCCCAAAGCTTAACATTCATGGGAAAACTCTAATCTGAAAAAATTCATTGAGTCTCCAACTGTTAAAACCTTTCTATAAATTAGTTTGTCAGAGCATGGTCTCTAAGCCTAGAGACCATATATAGGTCATTGCAGATATTGGAGCCCAGTGCTTCCCAAAGGGTGGTAAACAAGATAATTTCAGGTATATAGAGTACATTAAATAGCACTGAATCACATTGTGTGAAAGTTCTTCCCTCTGATTATACCAAAGAGAAAGTCTCAGTGTGGTGTCTCTATATCTTTAACAACTCAAACTCTTGCCACATTCTTTTTTCCTATAGAAGAGAAAAAGAAAGCCTTAGGCTCCAAGTCTTTGGCAGTTATGCTTTTTCTTAGCATTAATGTTTTATTAGTTTATATTTATGTTGGAGATACTGGAGTTTCATTTTTGGTAATAATTTTGAACTTAACTTTAAAATATGTTTAGTTATATAGAAAAATGATTCAATAAAAAATTAAATGAAAATAAGAATACAGTTTTTTGTGGGTAAGACAACAAATATGAAGACATTTTAATATTGACTAAAGCTATAAAATACTGTCCTAATCTAATATTTTCATTTTACAAAAGAGAAACAGGAAACTAACAGATTTAAATAATTTGCACTGTATCACACCATCAGAGAGTTTAATACCTTGGTTTTCTGTTTTTCCATTACCTATTTGAAATTAGCACTGTGTAAGTTTTATGCAGGAAAGTATAAAGAGATAGCAAAAGCAAGAGTGACATGAGGTTATATGGAGGATACCCAAAAATTGCTCAGGGGGTATCTAGATGCTGTGACATCATTCAACAGGCAAAACTGTTAGTCAGGAAAGATCACAAAATGTCAGCTAACTCCAGGCAAGATGAAATCTAATTGCTAAGAATTTGGTTAATAAGTTTTAATCCTCCCAAGACAAACCACCGAAGTATCTTAACATTTAAAAAAAAAGACTGAAAGGGATCCCTGGGTGGCGCAGCGGTTTGGCGCCTGCCTTTGGCCCAGGGCGCGATCCTGGAGACCCGGGATCGAATCCCACGTCGGGCTCCCGGTGCATGGAGCCTGCTTCTCCCTCTGCCTGTGTCTCTGCCTCTCTCTCTCTCTCTGTGTGACTATCATAAATAAATAAAAATTAAAAAAAAAAAAAGACTGAAAAGTCTTCAACACCAAAGGAATGAAATTTTGAAGAAAGATAAGAAATATGTTTAGAGGACAAGCTAGTGTTTTCTATGTTATACTTTAATACTCTCCAAGTCCCTATTGCATCTAACCTAGGTAAGAAATGCCATAAATTAATAAAGTTATGAAGGAAAATCAAGGAGAGAATTTGTGATACCGGAGTACATCAGCTATTTCTAAACACCTTGTTAACTATATTGTTAAAAGGTTAGAAATGTTACCATCTGCATTTTGAGAAGTCAACCTCTAATTGAACAGCACAGAGTATATGCCAGGGAAATAGTACAACTCTTTTTTTTTTTTTTTTTTTAAGATTTTATTTATTTACTCCTGAGAGAGAGAGGGGGCGGGCGGGGGCAGAGACATAGGCTCCATGCAGGGAGCCCGGATCTCCAGGGACTTGATCCCAGGTCTCCAGGATCACACCCCGGGCCAAAGGCAGCGTTAAACCGCTGAGCCATCCGGGCTGCCCAAAATAATATAACTCTTAAAGACAGTGAAGAGTCAAAAAGTTAAAAATAAAAAAAAACAAGAAATTTTCCACCAACTTTGTACCAAATGCACAAAATTCTGCCCCTCCTTCCTTGATCTCTCTCAGCTGAGTATCCACAGTAGAAAGAGAGCAGAATTTTAGGGTAGAGATAGGAGTGCACAGTAGAATGGATGTAGGATTTGGACACAGAGAGACCTGGATTCAAGTCCTAGCTATGCACCCCCTCCTTGCTGTTTGACTTTGGAAAATACTGTCTTCTCTGAGAAATGTTGTCATTGGGTTCCTGTGAATACGTAGAAGAAACACTCAGGGAAAAGGAAGAGAATTAACATTAAGTGGGAACCTATAATGTGCCAGGCTCTTTAAATTCATCTTTGCTGCTTTACGGTGCCAATGGCCCAATGCCTGGAAAACACAAGGTGTTCAATTAAGAGTTCCTTTCCATTTTCCCCATCTAACAAGGCACCCCATTATATTGTTAGAATGCTCTAATTGTTAGCAAAATTTTTATTTTAAGCCCAAATCTGCCTCCTTTTAACTTCTGCCTAATTCTGTCTTCTGGAACAACTCAAAACTAGGCCACTCCCTTTTCTATGAGAGCCCCTTAAATATCTGAAAACAATTACCAAGTTTCCCTTTAGTACTCCCCTCACCAAGGTCAACACACCCACTTCTTTCAAACTGTTACATTTGAGACAGGGCTTTCTGGAAACACACTGTCCCAATTGCCTATTATAAACACAATCTAAGTCAGTCAATTCTATCTTTAAATGTAAGGTCTTTATCCGAACATAATAGTCCAAATGCAGTCTGAAAAAGCCATAGAATCTGTGCTGAGCAGCTTACTGACCAATGAATTAGACTGTCCTTTGAGCAGCACTCATGCTACCAGGGTATGTGACTTGTTCACACGTATTTGAGCGTGGGGCAGGGGGGCGAGTCCTGTTACACAGGACATAATTAAACAATTAAAAAGCAATAAAGACTAGATCTATTTCTGTTGGAAAACGTATTGCAACAATTTGCTGTGAGGTTTCCTTTTGAGTTAACTACAGATACAGTATGAATTCCATAATGAGGATGTTGAAGGCATTAATTGGGCTTAATTACCTGTAAAGTTAAACTTTGCTAGGAGTTAAGTAAGTCCCTTCAGAATGTTCTGAGTTTAAGTTCTGCCAGCTATTGATGCATGACCTCGAGCAAGTCAGTTAACCTTTCTGTGCCTCGATGCCCTCATCAGCAAAATGAAATTGTCCCACGACTTCGCAGGGATAGTGAGAATCGCTCAATTAAAAAGACAAATTGTGCATAAACACGAAGATACCGAGGCAAAAGGTGCCTTATGAATCTTGAATAGAGGAGTCAAAGGTTTTTAAGGTGAAGCTCTCCCACTCAAAAGATTAAAAATCTAAGCAATTTGGAAAGCACTGTAGAGTATATTTTACACTTGCTTTATTTATTAGCATATTCCTGCACTCTCGGCTTCCTCTTGGCTCACCCAAACCCATTCTGTCCACAGACTTATATGTATTATTTGCTTCTCTTTTCTTCTAAGGCTTTTCACCTGGCCTATCCCTTTCTAAAGAACTCAACTTCTTTTCTTTTACTATATTCCTCTTTATTTGTGTCACATGTTGGTTGACTTGTACCTTTTGTTTCCTTAGGAAAAATATGAGATTGCCAGCCCTATGAGCGCTAATACCTTCCCAGCAGCCTCCTTCATGGGGATTAATAAAGCAGATGCTCTTGATACTGCCTCGCCAAAGCAAAATGAGAACTGGGGACAAAAAGCCCAACTAAGTCCCACTTTGATGACATCTGAGAAATCCCTTAACTGATAAGGAGGAAAATCCAAATGGGACTTTCCCAGAGCACAGTTCTCTCTGAATTTTGTTACCAGAGCTGCTTTCAAGTTAGTTCCTACAATAAAATGCAACTCCCCATCTTTGTAAATGTGTTAGAACTACATGAAGCAAACAAAAAGCCAAGGTTTTTAGGGGACTACATCTCTTAGAAAGAAAACTAGGTTATTGCCCCCAAATCGTTTAGGCACAACCAGTCATTTGCAGAGCTTAACTTGGTCTGCTGAACTTCTGTCAGAGTTTGAAAAAAAATGCAGCAGTCTCCTAGTTTTTGCAAACAGAAGTTATACTGATAAATGCTTTACTAACTCCATTCTCTGGCTACTCTCCTACCCAACATTCTCCTGTGCCCCGACAGGGTACCTAGTTAGGGTACAAAGCCCATTTCCATTAAGAGGGTCTTTCTGAAAAATTGAAACTCAAGAAATGCCACTAGGTATCTTTGGAAACAACTGGCTCTCTCCTCTCTGTCCCAACTATAAGCAGGAAAATGCATGTATCCAAGTGCCCAGTTTTGAGATCTTTTTGGCTACTTCGTTATCCACAGCCTCTACATACAGTTAGTCATTAAACTTTATTAAATCTTTGCTTACTATGATTATTAAATGCAGCTCATGCCTTCAACTGTCACTGCAGCCAACTGGTTCAATGCTCTCATCACCCTAATGTCCTGGATATTAAAATAGGCTCATAGTCCCATATGATTCAATTCTCCAAATAATATTTTCACATGAATAACCTGTCAGATCTTAAAAGTTCACAACAGTTTGACTTTGACCTCTGTATTCTAATGTCCTACTACTTCCCTATTTTTCTTGCATCTCAACTCTCCTCCCTATACCACAAATTAATCTTTCCTTTTGCATCTGTTCTCGCCTCCACTTTTGTGTGGTGAATAAAAAAATGAAGATTGCCACAGTGAAAGTATACCAAAAACTTCTCCATTTTCTCTATTCTTTAATAACCCTCATTTTTTTTTTTTTTTTTTTTTTTTACACAATTCGCTTAAGCAGTATGTTTTCTATGGAGTTTTTTAAAACAGTCTTTATTTATTTGAATTCAGGTTTACAACAAAAGTGAGAGGAAGACAGAGATTTCTCATAGAACCCATACCACACACATACGTAGCCTTCTTCATTATCAACATCATTCATCGAAATGCTACATTTTTGTATTTTTAGTATTTTTTTCAAAGATTTTATTCGTTTACTTGAGAGAGAGAAAGAGAAAGAGAGAAAGAGAAAGATGGGAAAAGAGGGGGAAAAGAGGGAGAAGCAGGCTCCCCACAAGCAGGGAGCCCAATTCAGGGCTTAATCCTAGAACCCCGAAGGCAGATGCTCAACTGAGCCACCTAAGTGCCCCCACCCTTTAACCAAGAATGAACCTGTATTAGCACGTCAAACTCTGCTAAAATCTACAACTTACTTTAGGGTTCACTCTTGTGCCACACATTATATGGGTTTGGACAAAAGTATAATGACATATTTTTATTACTCTATTTTCACTGCCCTAAAATTCCTCGGTGAACTGCCTATTCATCTCTCTCTGCCTCTCCATCCTACCCACTAAGAAACAACTAATCTCTTTGTTGTCTCCATACTTGTGCCTTTTCCAGAACGTCACAAAGTCGGAATCGTACATTATGAAGCCTTTCAGTGTGGGTTCTTTCGTTTAGTAATATGCATTTAAAGTTCCTCCATGTCCTCCTTTCATGGTTTGATACCTCATTTCTTTTAAGCATAAAATATATTCCATTTTCTGGATGTACCAGTTTATTTTTCCATTCACCTACTGAAAGATATCTTTGTTGCTTTCAAGCTTTGGTAATTAATAGAGCTGCTATAAACATCCGTGGGCTGGTTTTTGCATGAACCTAAGTTTTCACCTCCTTTTAGATAAACACCCAGGAACACAATCACAGAATCATATGGTAAGAGCATACAGAGTTTTGTACAAAATAACCAAAACTGTCTTTGAAAGCAGCTTGCCCTGTATCTGATCTCAATGGGGAGGGCTTCAAGTTTTTCTCCATTAAGTATGATGTCAGCCATTGGATTTTTGTAGTCTTTATCAAGTTGAGAAAGTTCTTCTCTTTTCCTAGTTTTTATAATGAATGGGTGAGTTTTTATCATGAATAAGTATTGGATTGTGTTAGATTTTTTTTTTTTTTGCATCTATTGATATGGTCACATGATATTTTTTGTCTGTTGATTGTGATGGGTTACATTAATTGATTTTCTTTTTTTTTTTTTGTTATTTATTTGACAGAGAGAAAGATAGAGAGAGAGCACACAAGCAGGAGTAGTGGCAAGCAGAGAGAGAGGGAGAAGCAGGCTTCCCGAGGAACAGGGGCTCATGAACTGAGCCAAAGGCAGATGCTTAACTGAATGAACCACCAGGTGCCCCTCATTAATTGATTTTCAAATGTTGAACTAGACTTGCATTGATAAATTCCACTTGGTCATGATACATAACTCTTTTTGTAATTTTCTGGAGTTGACTTATAAATATATTGTTGAGGAGACTTATACCTATATTCGTGAGAGATACTGGTCTGTAGTTCTCTTTCCTTGTAACTCTTTTGTCCAGTTTTATTATTAGATAATACAGGCTTCCGAATGTGTTAGGAAGTATCCCCTCTGCTTCTATCCTCCAAAAGAGATTGTAGAGAATTGGTACAATTTCTTTCTTAAATGTTTGGTAGAATTCACCAGCAAATTTATCTGGGCCTGATACTTTTCTGTTTTAAAAGATTATTACTGATTCAACTTATTCAACAGAAATAAGCCTATTCAGATCACTTGTTTCTTATTGAGTGAATTATAGTAGATTGTGTCTTTCAAGGAAATGTTCTATTTCATCTAGATTATCAAATTTGTGGGCACAGAATTATTCATAGTACTTCTTTATTATCTTTTTATTCTCCATGGTATCTGTAGTGCTATTCCCTTTTTCATTTCTGATATAACTATTTTGTGTCCTTTTTTTTTCTTAATTAGCCTGAATAGAGGCTTATTGATTTTATTGACTTTTTCAAGGAACCAGCTTATGTATTTGTTTATTTTCTCTATTGATTTCCTGTTTTCAATTTCATTTATTTCAGCTCTAATTTTCATTATTTCTTTTCTATTGCCTAGTTTGGATTTAATTTGTTATTTTTTCTAGAATCCTAAGGTAGAAACTTAGATTATATGATTTTTAAATTTTTTTTTTTTTTTTTTTTTTTTTTTTTTTTTTAGATTTAGTAATCTCAACGTCTAACATGGAATTCAAACTTACAACCACAAGATCAGGAGTCTCATGCTCGACAAACTGAGCCAAGCCAGGTGCCCCAGATTATTGATTTTGGATCTTCCTTCTTTTCTAATACATGTATTCAATGCCATAAAATACCCACCAAGCATTCTTTTGCTGCAGCCTATAAATTCTGCTAAGTAATATTTTCATTTTCATTTAGTTCCAAAAAGTTTTTAATTTCTCTCGAGATTTCTTTTTTGATTCAATTGTTATTTAGAGATGTATTATTTAATCACTACACATTTGGGGACCTTTTTTCCAGCTGTCTTTCTGTTTTTGATTTCTAGTTTAAATCCACTGAGGTCTGAGAACAGACACTGCATGATTTCTATTCTTTTAAATTTGTTAAGGTCTGTTTTATGGCCCAGAATGTGATCTGTCTTAGTGAGTGTCCCATGTGAGCTTGAGAAAAATGTGAAGTCTGCTGCCATTATATGAAATAGTCTACAGATGTCAATGATAGCCAGCTGATCGATGGTGTTTTGAGTTCACTTATGTCCTTACTGATTTTCTATTGCACAATCCGTTCATTTCTGAGAGAAGTGTGTTAGTCTCCAACTATGATAGTAGATTCATCTATTTTCTCTTGAAGTTCTATTCATTTTTGCCTCATGTAGTTTGATGCTCTGTTGTTAAATGTTATATATATATGTTGAAAATTACGATATCTTCTTGGAGAATTCATGCCTTAACATTATTTAATGACCTTCTTTATCCCTGGTAACTTCCCTTACTTCAAAGTCGGCTCTGTTTGATCAATATTGCAATTCCTGTTTACTTTTGATTAGTGTTAGCATGGTATTTTTTCTACATACATTTGCTATTAATTTATGTGTGTCTTTATATTTAAAGTGGGTTTCTTGTAGACAATATATAGTTGGGTTATACTTTTTTTATTTACTGTGGCAATCTCTGTCTTTTAATTGGTACATTTAGACCATTTACATTCAAAGTGATTATTGATATAGTTGGATTAATATCTACCATATTCATTACTCTTAAAAGAATTGTTACCTTTGTTTTTTGTTCCTACTTCTGTTTTCTACTCTTTTTAGTTTTTAAAAGAGATTTTTTAGAAATGTCTTGTGGTTTTGAGATTTTATATGATTTTATTCTCTTTCTTAGCGTATCAGTTTTACTTATTTTTTTCTTTTTTCAGTGTTTGTCCTAAAGTTTGCAATATAAATTTACAATTAATCCAAGTCCACTTTCAAACATTATGCCACTTTATGGGTAGCGTGAATACCATATAAAAACAAAATAATCCAATTCCTCCTTCTTGTTCCTTGTATTATTGCTGTCATTCATTCCATTTATATATAAACATGTATATGTATATGTATTATAAGCCTAGATATGTATACATATGTAATATATACTTAAGCAATATATTTATAATATTATTGCTATAATTTTTAATGAACTGTGTTAAATCGATTAAGAATAAGAAAATAAAAGTTTTTATTTTACTCTCATTTATTGCTTCTTCAATACTCTTCCTTTCTTTAGTTCTGACCTATGTTAGTTTCTCTTTAAAAAACCTCTTTTAACACTTCTTGCAAAGCAGGTCGACTGGTAACAAATTCCCTCAAATTTTGTTTGAGAAAATGTTTCTCTCTCTTTCACTTTTGAAGGGTAATGTATCAGGGTACGTAATTCTAGGTTGATTTTTGTTTCTGTTTTTTTTTTTTTTTTTTCCCCTCAACACTTAAATATTTTATCCCATGCTCTTCTTGCTTGCATGGTCTGAGAAGTCAGATGCAATTATCTTTATTCCTCTATAGGTAAGGTGTTTCTCTTGCTTCTTTCAGGATTTTTTCTTCATCTTCAATTTTCTAGGGTTTGGAAACAATATGTCTAGGTGTAGTTTTTCTGGCATTTATACCTACTTGGTATTATCTGAGCTCCCTAGAGTTGTGGTTTGGCATGTGATATTAATTTGGGGAAATTCTCAGTCATTATTGAAACAAATGTTTCTCCTATTGCTTTCTTCTCCTGGTCTTTCCATTATGTATATGGGACACGTTCTCTAGCTGCCCCACAGGCATTATTAATTCTTTTCTATTTTTGTTTGTTTTCAGTCTAGTTTCTCTTTGCTTTTCAGTCTTCAAAAATCCTATTGAGATATCCTCTAGTTCAGAGATTCTTTCCTGAGTCACATCCAGTCTATTAATAAGCACATCAAAAGCATTCTTTAATTTTGTTACAGTGGGGTTTTTGTTTGGTTGGTTGGTTTTGTTTTTATCTCTAACATTTCTTTTTGATTCTTTCTTAGGATTCCCACCTCTCTGCTTACATTGCCCATCTATTCTTCCATACTGTCCATTTATCAATTAAAGCTCTGAGCATATTAATCATAGTTGTGTTAAATTCCCAGTCTGATAATTCCAACAACCCTGTCATGTCTGGTTGTGATGCTTTCACTGTCTCTTCAAATTGTGGGGTTTTTTTGCCTTTGGGCATGCCTTGTGATTTTTTTTCTAGTAGTCAGACAAGATGGGGAAAAGAAACTTCTAAATAAGCTTTTAGTTATATGGTGGTATGGTGTAGGGGAAGGAAAAGTATTCTATATTCATATAATTAGATCTCAGGCTTCTAACGAGTCTATGCCTCTGGACTGTGAATATCACAAGTGTTTCTCAGAGTTTTTTGGGGGGTTTTGTTTTCATTTGGTTTTTGGTTTTGTTTTGCTTTGTCTTGTTTTGTTTTTTTGTTGTTGTTACTGTTTTCTGCTCTTATTAGGTAGAACAGGGTGGCTAGATTGGGTATTTCCCTTCCTCATGTCAATTAAACTCTGATATCATTGTAGTAGATTAGGCTCTGGTTAACTAATCTCCACTGAAGGCAAGCCTTGTTAAGGAGAAAAGAATGCATTTCAAAATCGTTCATTCCCCCTCCCCTCCAGAAGCCTGAGGGAATTTTTCCCAGGATATTTACTGTGGGCAACTGCTCAAGCTCCTGGAAATAAATCTCACCATATTGTGTAGCTCCCTGTGACTGGGCCCTCCTGAAGTTTTCAACTCTCATAGTTGTCTGCCCTGATTCTCCAGCAACTTGTCAATTACAGCTCAGTTTTTCCTATCCCAGCAGTGGTTCACGCAGTAGTTTCAGCTTAGTAAAGCTTAATTCTCTGTATTTGTTTGTCTCTACGGTCTTGGGGGCAACAATTTGCCCTATATTCTCCCTCTTCTTATGGATCCAAGAAAAGTTGATTTTTCAGCCTGCTTAGCCTTTCACTTGTTAAGATGAAGTGAGGACTTCCATGCTCCTTATATGTGGGACAGGAAACTATTCCATGATGCCTTTTTATGTCACCCCCAACACACACACACACACACACACACACACATCTAAATACACACTATTCAGTCATCCATCATTTATCCCAGACACTAAGTGTGTTTGTGTGTGTGTGTGCGCGCACACACATGCACACACACCAGGCAGGGTGCAGGGTGTTAGAAATATAAAGATAGATAAAATATAGCCCTTGTCTCAAGAAGATAAGAATCCATTCTGGTTATGCCTGTGGTATTTACCATCTGTACCACTCTTTCAGTATTTATAAGGGTTAAGGTAAGGATTGCTAACTTATACACCAACATTTACTTTGTGAAGCATCGCATAACAAATTAAAGACTTGGCAGTCAATAAACACTGGTTTTTTGATAAATAAAAATAGGTAAATAAAATAAAGATAAATATACATATACGTATACATAGTAGTTGCCTAGTTGCCTTGTATTATTTTCCCAGAAAACCTGTTCTAAGTAACAGATAGGTCATTGACAAATAGTGGGCAATAGCAAGGCAACATGAAAGTGTCTGAACTATGAAGAGAACGAACTGAGTTAAAGTGCATGCTTTGCCCACTAGCATGTTGTACAGTTCTGAGAAAGTTACTCAATGTCTTGGAGCCTAAGTTTCATCATTTATAAAACAAGTATAATAACAAGTAGACATAAGGTTGCAACAAGGAGTGGAAGACAGAATCGGCATAGTGCCTTGTACCTCTCTCAACAAATGATATATATCAGGTATTAGTTCATGACAACCTAAAGGTAACTCTAAAAATGCCTATACATACTGTTTCTTATTTCAGAGAATAAAGTTTCAGTATAACAAAATTCGCTGGGTAAAAAAGGCTTAACCTAGTTTATCTGCTCCAAGACCAAAAGTTGATTGAATATTTACTCTTATTTCCTCTACACAATATCTATGTAAATTGATAAAAATGCAAAGTATATCCCACAATCCAACAACATTCTTACAGAATTACACATGCCATTAAGATATGGGGGGATGCCTGAGTGGCTCAGCAGTTTGGCGCCTGCCTTCGGCCCAGGGCGTGATCCTGGAGACCCAGGATTGAATCCTGCGTCGGGCTCCCTGCATGGAGCCTGCTTCTCCCTCTGCCTGTGTCTCTGCCTCTCTCTCTCTCTGTCTCTCATGAATAAATAAATTTTTTAAAAATCTTAAAAAAAAAGATATACACTAGGTAATATGGAAAATACTAATTTTTCTTGGATTGGGAGGAGGCAGGGATGGCAATACAGATTGAACTTGGGGAACGTGTTAAGGTTTGAGTATTTTCCAAAATGAGAAGGGTGGAAAGGCATTCCAGAGAGGAAGAAAATTGCCTCTAGAAGCATAGAGATCTTAGTTTATAAAGAGTAACTGGGTATAGGGGATCATGTTAATGGAGAGAACCTCAGATATTCAAGGCAGGCCAGAGAAGAAGACACTGAAAGTTGTGAAGTTATATGGCTTTGATCTTCACACAACTGAGTCCACAATCAGACTACTTACCTACCCATTGGATTTTTAATGTATATGAGTGTTAAGTCTCTAAGTTGAATTTCCCGTGTTTCCACTATAGCTAACATATTATTTATTATAAGCCAAATTATTTCATGGAACCTAAATAAAAGACACCATTGTTTCTACTTGACAGTAGGGAGAAGAGATTCAATTAGAAAAATAAATAATATAAAGAAAAAAAATGCCAGTGCAATAATTTTCTTTTCCTGCATAAAAAAGTTATAAAGAATATAGGAATTCATTCATATTGTTATTCAATTTCCTTATTTATTCATTCCACAAATATTTGCTGAGCAGCCACTATATGACAGACACTCTATTATGTGCTAGAATTCTACAGTGAACTAGACATGGCCCTTGCCCTAAAGGTACTTATTATTTGGGAGCATAGGCAGAAATTAAACAAATACTCAAACAATTGCTATAAAGGGAGTGCTACAAAAAAAACATAGAGTGCTATGAATGTAATAATGGGAAGAATTCAGTAACGTATGGGCATTAGTAAAGCTTCCCTGAAGAAATGGCCTTTAAAAGGAGATTTGGAAATTAAACAGATCTTAGTCCAGACAGGAATAGGGGCATGTATTTTACCTTTGAAGGGCGGAGAGGTCTTAGAATGAAAGGAAGGGCAATCAAGCAAGAGAGAGCTTAATATACACAGGAAGTTGGCTAACACTGAAAGATAGTCATGAGTGTCAATGTCATCAGCAATAGTGGAGGACCAGGCAGGGGCTAGATAATATAGGAACTCAAGAATTTTGGCCATTTTTCTCAGAGGATGGAAATTTCTTTTAAAAAAAGTAATATAATCCAGCATATAGTCCAATTTGCTTATACTTTTTTACATGTTTTTCTTTCATGAACTCTTCCCAATGCTTCATTGATGCCTCATTAAATTCTTTCATGACTGCTTCCCAATGATTCCATGGGATGATGTCTTTTAGACAAACAACGTTCACTATGTAGAGAGTTTGTACATTTTTAGTTATTGATCATTCCTTAAAAACAGCCAAGTATTTGACTTGCAATTTCACCTCTTTGAAAATATAAATCACTATCATGCAAAACTGAACCTCTATGGGGCACGTGGGTGATTCAGTGGTTGAATGTCTGCCTTTGGCTCAGGTTGTGATCCCAGGGTTCTGGGATTGAGTCTCACTTCGGGCTCCCTGCGTGGAGTCTGCTTCTCCCTCTGCTTATATCTCTGCCTTTCTCTGTGTGTCTTTCATGTATAAATAAAAATAAAATCTTAAAAAAAGGTAGTGTGATCTTAAAAAAAAAAATGAACTTCTAAAAAAATCAGTAAAAATTTATTGTCACATCTTCAGAGCATAGCTCAATAGAGGCTACCTAGAGACTAAGAGAAGAAATAAAGAAACCCCACACGGTTAGATAGCGTCGCCTCTTACTAAGGGTCAGTCTACCAGATGCCAGGTACCCTATTAGGTATTTTTGGTTTGGGAAATTCATGTGGTACTGAATTGCTTAAGGTGATTTATTTCAACATTCAATTACATATTCTGATTTCCATGTAGAGATTGAATAAAAATGATTTCAAAGAGGCTTATATTTATTAAAACAAACACCTTAATTTATCACTTTCATTATATATCTTAATATAATATTTTACAATTAAATGGGTTCAAATTAGGGATCAGGAGAAGTAATTGCAATGTCTCTAAATACAACAGTCTTCACATTTCATTTTTATACCTTTGAACTTTAAATTACACTCTATGTGACTGAAGAAAGACCTTTAAAATTGATTTAGTCTCATATAATATTGCTCATCTTTCTTTTTTGAAAGAAAACAGTGTTCCATTTTAAGAATCAAAGAAAAATAAAGCTAATTGAAATGTATATAGTTAGGAATTTTTTAAAAGTTTTATTTGATTATATTCCACTGTTTGGATTTTAGAATTAAAAGGTAGTCCATTGCCAAAATGCTTCTAGTTACTCTTAACTCCTGTTAAGTATCATTTGTTCTCTTTGAATCAGGGTCTTTGCTACTTAAATTAAAAGAGGTAAAGAAATAACCTTTGTACACTTAATTCCCCCAAGCAAAGAGTACCTAAGAATCATAGAATGAAATAGGTTTGTTACTTGCATATTTCACTAATTAAGGTTAAAATAAGCCTATAAATTCATTATACTTGCCATTTAAGCCAAATTTAAATACCACAACCCCCAGAGATGTAAAGAAACATGTTGCATCTGCTCAGCATCCTAATAAATTCATTTTAATTTAAGTACATTTGCAACAAGGGCTTTTTTTTTTCTGGAAAATGCATTATAATTTAGGGACTTAAAAACTTATTTTTTTTTAATTTTTATTTATTTATGATAGTCACAGAGAGAGGGAGAGAGAGGCAGAGACATAGGCAGAGGGAGAAGCAGGCTCCACGCACCGGGAGCCCGATGTGGGATTCGATCCCGGGTCTCCAGGATCGTGCCCTGGGCCAAAGGCAGGCGCCAAACCGCTGCGCCACCCAGGGATCCCTTAAAAACTTATTTTAAGCACTTTTTAGTAATAGTCTCCTAGAAACATCATATAGGTTTAATATTTTACAATAATTTTACTGGATCCTAGAAAATGGTTATTAATTAATACATATATAAATATAAATGGTCACTAATTTATATTTATTATACATATATTTATGTATATTAGAGTTGTAAATTATTTTTTATTTATATCCTTCTTTCAATACTTCCTCAAATATTCATTTTCTACAAAATGTATATCTTTTTATAGGTACTAAATTTATTTTGTTTTTAATATTTAGATAAAACTGTTAAATATTTTATTTAATATTTCATTTAAAGGATCAAGAATGAAGTTTGAAAAATATGCTTCTATAACTGGCTAGGCAAAAATATAGACATTTGTATCTTTTATCATGTAAGATTGCTGAAAAGCATCACGATTTTGACTCATGTATATTTTCAGATTAAATGGTATTTAACCTTTGAGGAAATTTTGTTTTCTCCCTAGGCCAAGTATAAATTGCATAGCTTTTTAAAATGCAATACAACTTCTATGATTAGATTTAGTACAAAATCAAATTTCAATTTAAAAGCCAGCTGTAAATACATACATGCAAAATTGCATATGGATTATATTTAACAATCTTAGAAACAGCTTTTAGAAACTCTCAAAGCTTTGAAAATTCCATTTAACCCGGAATGTCTGCTTTGGCCTCACAGACGTGTTTAAACATTATTCCACTTTTTTTTTTTTTTTTTTGGTATTCCCCATCTCAGTCAACGAAAATTTCTTCATCAACATACAGCAACACGTTATGTTTTACCATAGATATAATTTTATGTTAAATTCAAACAGAAAGAGAAATTAAGTAAACACTCTGTCTTACTCTAATGCTTATTTAGACATATTTCTTGAAGGTGAAGTTTCTTTGAACCTAATGATGATTCATTCTATCATTTTGGATATTGAATTTCATGATCTTTTCTTGGCACCTGTCCCAATTAGTGGCATGGAAGAGAAACTTACACTACTATGCTCAATGAATAAACAGTTAAAGAATATAAACACTTGATACAGGGATCTTATTTGTCTATAATTTAATAGAGTGGCAAATATATCACTTACTTATGTTACAAAGTTATTCAGGAAAACTTAAATTCAGGCTTGTTCTCCCTTACTATGCAGTACAGTCAAAATACATGCACAGCTGAAATAGATATGCTGTATTAGAAAATATGCACTTACATCATCTTTCACGTAAATAATGAAAATAAAATACATGATCTACCTTATTATGTCATAGATGTTTCATCTAAGTAGTGTTTCTCGCTTCAATTTTTTATGATTCTAAAAAGGGACTACTTTTCTTATCCTGATTCCAATCAATCTCTGCAACACAATCTCTCTCACACAAATCATTATGAGCTAAAACCAAACAGAGACAATGGTCACCATTGTTTTAAAAATCTAGTCAATAAATTATTTTCTAATCCAATGGAATAAAGTGCTTGGCAAATTATTTATTTTTAAATATGAATTCTTCAACGTTGCATTTTGATAAATCATGCTATGTAGCAGACAGCTTAACTAGGGCATAGATAGAGTTAAATGAGGATAAGAAGGATATGAGAAAAAAATACAATTATAAAAACCATTCCCTACACTGTTGGATTTAACTCTGGTCATCTGCTTTGAATTGACAAAGGACAATAAAAAGTAGACCCTGAAGCTAGAAGTAGGTTGAAATGTAAATATTTCAGAATTTTATTTTAAGCCAGACTGGTTACTGAAAACAGCTAAGGAATAGGTGAAAGCAGAGTAACTTGTTGCAACTTGAAACTCATTACTGCCAAGCATCATCTCTGATTATATTGTAACAGAACTATGCTAATGAAGCCAAGGTCTTAGGTTCCAGTGAGCCAGGCAGCATCTTTGCAATCTCTGAGTTACAGCTTTATCTGCCTTCTTGCAAACCTTACTCAGAAGAGGAACTGTATGCGAGTATAAAATGAAATAATGTAGGTGCATCACCAGCACTGGAAAAGCAATGCAAATTTCATGTCCAACAGAGAATTGTTGTAAAGCAACATCCTCATATGTAAAGAATCCTATATATATCCTAATAAAGGCGCATGATAGCCCCATAACAGTACATAATACTAATTATTAACTAAAAGACAAAAATAATATTTGAAAATAAAAGTAAACATTTTCTTTGATAGAGAAAAATGAACTATTTATATGATTTCTATCAAGAAATAATACTGGAATTTTATTTTTTAAAATAAAGTTTTAGATGGTATTATTTCTTATATATCCAAAAAATTCCATACAGCTCTGTGCCAAATATACAATAAAAACAGCTTTTTTTTGAAAAAACAAGTTTTCTCATAGAATTTACTTTCCCATAACAACATGTGTTATTCATCATCTGAGAGGAGATACATTTAAAATATATTTTTGCTTTAAGAATTTATACTTTATGACTTTTTCAAAGACTTCACCTTTTGCTGTCAATAACAAAATATTAATGCTGCTATTTGAAGAGATATCTTAATGTATTAATATTTTTATTCATTTTTCAGTAATAAAGACATCTATAATCATTAGGGTTTAATAAGGCGTCTACTCTACACCATAGAGAGGTTCAATGAATTACTAATATTTTTAATATCCCAGGTCAATGGATCAACTGTTAAAATTAATTTATCTCTTCATAAACCTAATAAGCACTATTTCCAAAACAATTCTCACACAACCAAATTCAAGCCACAGATTACAAATTATTACCTGTTGTAGTAATTGTTAAGGGTAGGTATTCATACTCTTCATATATACATTACATTATATATTGTACTACTTTACATTTATTTGGCACCTAATACTTATTTACTTAAAGTGAATATATAAAATAGAGAAAATAAATGTAAAGTATAAACACTGGCAGGTCTAAAAATGTACCTTTTTAGAAGCATTAAATTATTGAATGCCAGCAATCTCAAAGACCAATGGAATGACAAAGGAGAGAAAACTCTCAGGAATTCTAATGAGGGTAAAAGGTCTAAAAGTTCATTCACATTATTTGCTATATTTCACCTTGTTTGAGAGAGTTCACAAAGTGTAAGACAATAACACAAAATCTGTGATTTTTATGCCTTGCTGTTTTCTATTATGTCTTAACCTTGTGACGGTGATAAAGTACATAGTAAATAAGTTTTAGGGCCTTTATCTAGCCAACTACGTGGTGTCTCAGGGGTCTAATGTTAAATATTGTCAACTAGATCTTTTTTCCCCAAGAAGAAATGCAAAAACTTGGAGGTTACAATAAAGCTGGGTGAAAAGCTGCTTACAGAGATAAGCAAGGTTGATATAATAAAAGCATCTTGAAAATAATGCATTTCAAAGTGTTTCAGTAAAATATATCTAACAAAGATTAAGGAAGTATCTCCAAAACATTATAGGGTGGTTTTTTGTTTCTTCGTTAGTTTATTTTGATTTTTTTTTAGATTTATAATATAGAAGTACATCTTCCATTTCAAAAGGCCACTTTTTCTAAGTTCTTGAGATCTTGAGAGATGGACTAGATGGGATATTTTTGGTTTTAACAAAAGAAAATAAACAAAAAAAAAAAAAGAAAAGAAAAGAAAAGAAACTTATCTAGTTTAAGGAAAAAAAAAGAGAAAATCCCTTCAAAGTTACTCTCAAGTTCCAGGAGTAGCCTATGGACTACTGGTGATAATGCAACGAGTCATCAGAAGCAGACTGGAGCCTGGAAATGTCCTCACCAGTTTTTGGGGTGAATGGTCATTTTCTCTTTCCCCGTTCTCTCACTGTGTTGGCTCCATTTTGCTGTCTGCACAGCCCTCACTGACATTCAAACCTCACACAGAAAAGATAACTCTATTTTGGTACCCAAATGGTTAAGAAACTGATATAGAAACTCACAGGAGGGATCCCTGGGTGGCACAACAGTTTGGCACCTGCCTTTGGCCCAGGGCGCGATACTGGAGACCCGGGATCGAATCCCACATCGTGCTCCTGGTGCATGGAGCCTGCTTCTCCCTCTGCCTATGTCTCTGCCTCTCTCTCTCTCTCTGACTATCATAAATAAATAAAAATTAAAAAAAAAAAAAGAGGGATCCCGGGGTGGCGCAGCGGTTTGGCGCCTGCCTTTGGCCCAGGGCACGATCCTGGAGGCCCGGGATCCAGTCCCACGTCGGGCTCCCGGTGCATGGAGCCTGCTTCTCCCTCTGTCTGTGTCTCTGCCTCTCTCTCTCTCTCTCTCTCTCTGTGACTATCATAAATAAAAAAATAAATAAATAAAATAAAAAAAAAAAGAAACTCACAGGAAAGGATTAACCCAGTGTGTGTCTTATGTCCACACAGCTAATGTGTGGTGATGTTATACTGAAATAACATGAGGAGAGGTGGACATATTCATCTAGGGAACATATAATTCATGAAATAATTATCCATAAAATATTATTAAAGTTTACAAAAAATATTTGTCCACTTGACAAATACTTAATGAAAGCTTATGATATTTTAAGTACTGTCCTAGACAGTGACTATTTAGATAGTGACTTTTAGGGTACAGAGTCATGAATTATAGACATTAGAATGGTTTCATACAAAATAAATAATAAAACAAAATGCTGTGAACTTGCTAATTAGAGAAGAAAATAAGGATGGAAGATCTTTTTAAAAATGAAAGTTTTTTTTTGTTTGTTTTTTTGTTTTTTGTTTTTTTTTTTTTTACATTCTTAAAGACAGAAATTAGTTCTGGAATTAAATTTAAGATCCCTATCTATGATGTCTCTCTGAATACATTATAGGTTTGACTCATTCTGAGAGAAAGGGAAATTGCACACCTCGGGAAGAGGTTGCTCAGGGAATTACAGTTACATAAATATATCTGAAGGCTATGGGATGCATAGATTAGGTTAATGCAAGATTACTACTCTCTCATACAATTCAAAACTTATTGGAATGATAGCATAATGTAAAAGAACTAGTTTTCCTTTACATCCACTCTACTTATTATGAGGTGCCAATATTAGACAGATTATGTACTTTGGAGGGAAGCCATCAAGAACACAAATGAACCATGGTGTAGTTATCTGGAGTGAAATTTTTATAATACAGTTTCTCCCTGCTATCTGGAAGTAGAGTGTTCCTATTAAACCCTCCCTACTCTGAAATGGTACAAAGGAAAGAGGCAATTATTACTTTGTAAAAGTGAAAATCCCCTTCAGATTTCTCTTGATTAGCGAAAACTGGTAGTCGTGTAGGTCTTACATAAAAGCAAAGCGACATAAAGTGAGTTTTGAATAGTGGAGAAAACCTGTAAGTGGAGAGCTTTCAGCATATTTTAACGTACAGTTAGAAACAGTGGCTCACCCAAGACAGTAGCATGATGAAGATTTCTGCTAACAGTCATTGCTTACCTATCTGTGATATGACTGTCTACCTCTCCAATGTAATATTTTACTCCATCCCCAAATTTATCTTCATTCATACCACACTACAGATTCCATGAAGGTGAGACAGATGTGATTTATTTGCATGCATACGTCTAATGTCTACAACAGTAAACATTAAGTGCACATTTATTAACTCTGACTTTGGGCCTTCTTTCTAAGCCTTCACTTACATTACTCCCATTGGAAAGCCCTTCTCTTCCATCCACCCACCTTGTAAGCCCCTACCCATTTTCCCATGATTCAATTCAAGTACCTCTTTGATGAAATCTTTCCTGAATCTTTCAGAATTAGCCATTCCTTTCTTTGCCCGGCACCCATGCCACAACACCCTACCTGCATTTAGATTCTAGCTTCTCATTTCTGTCTTCACAACTGTATTTTTTATATATGCATATATACATATTACATACAATACATACACACACACACATATACAATCTTTATGTGTTACTCAACTGTAACCCTCTACGAGACTGTAAGATTGCTGAAGTCAAGGATAATAAAATTACTTACTATTGTATTCTTGGGCTGACTATCTGTTGAGTGAACATATGAAATCATGACTAGAAATGGTTAATTTCCAAAGAAATAGTAGATGAGTGAAGCAACAAAAAAAGGTGTTATTAGTAAGGAAAAAAAATACGATTAGAGCCATCTTTAAATAAGTAGATGAAAATAAAGATATGTTCGTGAGTCAGTACAAACTTTACATGAACTTTCAGAGATGTGACTGAAGGTACTAAAAATTACTTTTTTAAAGAAACAGCTTATTTCTTGTTCCAAGTAGAAACCCTAGTCATCCTTATTTTATCCTTTCTCAAGTCTGTTTATTGTATTAACTTACCTTATTTTTTACTCACAATGGTTCCTAAAAAAGATAGACTATCCAACAATATAGACCATGATGCTCAAAGATCTGTAGGTTATTTTCACATTTCTGAATTTTAAAAATTGACTTGAGTCTATTTTTCATCACTGTATTCTGTACCTTATAAGAGCTAAAGAATTTTAAAATTATAAAATATATAATAATCATAACATTTTATGTTGCCTATTTTAATGAATGTCATTTACAATACCCATGACAATTTTTTGTTGAGCCAGTGGAATTTCATTCCATGTACAACAAACAAAGCCAAGAAAACACAAGAAGAAAAACAAAGGTCTGAGACTGCCTTTTAAATTTTTCTCATACTACTCTGATTGAATAAACTATTTAACATATTTCTTCTTTAACCTATTCTGATTCAGAATTAAGATCTCAATTTTCCTTTTCTATAACATCATTGAGGTTCTTGGCATTTCTAACCAAATCAGCTCATATGCCATCAAAATCTTATTTTGATGTTGAAGAATAAAATCTATCTGAAAATAATCAACACAGATTAGAAGCTTGTAAACAAATGGTAATAACTAATGATGCATTCCTCTGAAGTGGCTACTCTAAGATAGCTTACATGTATTCTCTCCTTGACACAGTAGTCCAAAAAAGAAAAAAAAAAAAAAAAATGTGGTAAGCCCTTCCAAGTCTCCTTCATTCTAGAATTTAGATAATTTTTACTATTTACTTTTGATAAACAAAGATGTCATAACTAAATATCATAATTATTAAAAAGTTTTGACATATAATTTATAGAACCAGTGCTCTTCCAATCAAGCAGTAGGATATGGAAACACCTTCAGTCCCTATACCGATCTTAGTATGACAGTCATTTTATAAACAGGTATTGTAAGCTTCAGAGTGTCGCTTAAGTTTTGCGGTGATTTATTTTTCTGAGGTTATTACCCTCCTATATATATTTTTACATTTGAAGTACTTAAAAATCACTGCCTTTTTTTATACTTAAGTGTAAATTATTTGAATTACCATAGTTCTTTAAATAATTCACTATCTCCTAAGTAGTTTACTGTACCAGTATTTGAAACACTTTGTCTTGATTTCCACAAGACAGTACTCCTGAGAAATGTGTAAATATCACTGAAAAAAAAATCAACTATATTATAGGGATGCTGTCATTTAAAACATATTAGTTCTTATGTAAAGAATAAATTCATGGGTTTGCTAGAAGACCATATCTCTTTGAAGTTCAGATTGTTCTATTACCTATTCTCGTTAAAGCAAAACAGGAAACTGAAGGCATTAGGCACTGAAAATCTGTTTAACAGACTAAGGCTGCGAATGAGAGCCAAAACAAGTTTGCAGAAGGACTGGTTGTCTCTGCGTAACTTTATATACACACATATGCATCTACGTGCATACGTAGATCAACCTACATGAGTACGTGTAGTTCCCTGTGTCTAATTTAACAAATTTGTAGGTTTTCAAAAATAGATGTCATTTTTCTTCTGCAGATAACAGTATTAGCCTTATTACAGTAATATGGAGTAGCCTGAAATTTCCAAAGTGACAGAAAAGGGACAGAAAGTGAGATTACTAAAGTTTCTAATTCTTATCTGATTGGTCCCTTGATTCTCCTAGTCCCCAACCTAGCACTTTTCCTCTTGCCTGCAATTCAGAACAAGGCAGACTTGCTAGATACCACATACCATAGGCTAACAGAATCTTTCATCAATCTTGGAGTAGTAGTAACTGCTCTGAACTCAAGGTGTCAGTCACCAGGGCACTGTTACTCTTGTTTTTTTCCTATGTGTGCCTCGGTTTCTCTTAGCTTCTGCCGCCTATAGTCATGGTCCCTGCTGGGCAGAAAAGCATCACCATCAAATACAAGCAAACTGGTCTGTCTTTATGCATTGTGACACTACTGTCCACTCACAGAGAAGAGAAGAGAAATAAAGAGACAGCTTTACCCGCAGAAAGGAGAGGTCCCGGTTGTGCTCGATGCTGGTTATCTCCAGGTTGCCCATGACCACCTCACAGTTCTCATAGTATTTGCGCAAAGCTCGATACTGCTGCTCCAGGTCAGAGAGAGAGCTCAGCTTGTTCTCTGTTCCTGCACACACTGCCAAGACAAGAAGATACAGAGGAAGTTATATAACCTTCCTATGACATGCACAATGACAATGTCTCCCTCAGCTCTCTATTCCACATGCTCTACTCTGATTCCCTGAATTATTTTGAATGCCATGAACACCCATAAACCACACAAATAGGTATCTTCGCTTTTATTTTTCCCCAGTTATATTATGATATGATTGACACATAACATTGTATAAATGTAAGGTATACAATGTATTTGATACACTTACATATCCTAAAAGCATTACCACGGAAGCATTAGCTAATACCTTCATGTCCCCTAATCACCATTTTTTTTGTAATGATATTTAAGATCTACTCTGTTACAACTTTTAAATATATAATATAGTATAGTAATTATAGTCACCAAGTTCTTGCTTAGATCCTCAGAATTTACTCATCTTATACCTGGAAGTCTATACCCTTGATGGGTATCTCCCCATTTTCCTTACCCCTAAGCCCCCGACAGCCACCACTCTGTTTCTATGAGTTCAGCTTTTTTAGATAAGACATGTAAATTATATCATAGTTTTATATTCCTAAATTTCATGCACTAATAAGCACAGAGAGTAAGATGGCATGGATTCCAAAGAAACAGAACAGTGAGGGAAAATTAAAACCATCACATTTGTAGCATATACATTTTAAACATATACTAGAAACAATATGTTATAAAATATGAGCTTTTTTTTTGGTATCAACTGGATCATCTCTGTATATTCATTAGTATTCTAAGGTATGATGGACTACTAGGAAAGGAGCTCAGTCTGCCGTCTTGGACAGCATGGATCTTGAGTCTTTTCACAGGTGAGCACTGAGGGGTACACACACATGTGTGTTTTTTATTTTGGATGTGTTGATATTTTCCTTGACTTCCAGAAGCCAGAGTTTTAGTTGTTACTTATGATTTGTATACCTGCCTGTACAAGATCTTTATCACTTAATGTACCAACTTTAATCTTCAATAGACTGAAAAAAACCCCTAGATTATGAATCTTTTAGTAATAGTATGGAAAGTTGAAAAAGAAATGGGTGTAAAATAATCTTCTTTGAGTAAGTTACATAACATACCCAAAGTAAGGCAAGATATACTGTGTAAACTTTGAAGACACTGGAACAGAGCTACATAATAAAGTCATAGAAACAGTTACACGTTAGGCACACAGAAATGACAAGTCATAATGCCTTGGTGGTATTCAAGGGAATGGGTTTCAAGCAAACAGCTTCCCATATACAAAGGGGAAAAAAAATCTAGATGGATACATTCCAATAATTAAGACCTCTTAACAACTGTTGTTGCTCACTGACTTATCACAATAAACAAAAACCTAAATCTAAAAGTCTTGAAGAATAATGTAGACCTTTGCTCATAAGGGAAGCTCATTGCTAAAACCAAACAAAGGAACCATAATCTTTCTTTGTCTGCATGTCTAAAGTTCATCAAACAGTATATTTTCTAGAAATATTCTTCTATAAGTGGAATTATCTTTCTAAAAGACATATTGAAGGCAAACCCCTGCTGTCCGTGACTATGACCTTGTTTAGAAACAGGGTCTTTGTAGATGTAATGGAGTTAAGATGAAGACATTAGGGTAGGTCCTAAATCAAATATGATCGTGTCCTTCTAAGGAGAGGAAAGCACCATGTGGACACAAAGATCCACAGCGAGGGAAAACAACAACAGAAAAAAAAAATATATATATATATATGTAACTAGAGAGGCAAAGATGGGAGTGAGATACAGCTGCACGCCAAGGAACATCAAGAATTGATGGCCATCACCAGAAGCTAGGAAGAGGCAAAGTAAGATTTCTCCCCAGTCTCAGGGGCCCTGCTGATACCTTGATATTGGAATTTTAGCCTCCAGACCTGTGAAAGAATAAATTACTATTGCTTTATAGTTTGTGGTACTTTGTTACAGGAGCCCTAGAAAACCAATATATAATCTTTAGACTGTTCCTGAAATCTAACATATAAAGACATGTTAAATATCATTCCCTCTCTCCAGGTTCCCGCCAGCTTATTACCTCCAAGCTACTCCCCTGCCTCCTCCCTTTCTGAGTGCCAAGTTGCTCAACACACCATGCTGGAATTCATTTGCTGCCACTGAGAATGCAGCTTTTGTAGAGTGCTAGGGATGGAGGCAAAGACTTCTGGAATCCTCAATACGCAATCTCCTCTTCCTTCAGAGGCGTAGACTACATAGCCTTCAGCTGAGCATGTGGCCACCTCAAATAAAGATTTCAGTTCACTGCTCCCCTCGGAGGTAATGGTGTATGGCACTTTGCCAGAACTTCATTTAAAACAGGTTGGAGCCCACTTTGCGTCTTTCCTTCACACCTTCCTCCAATGTGCTGCCTGGAAGGGGGATGGATGGCTAAACCTTGAACCACCATTTTAGACCATAAGACCTGAGACACACCCTAGATATTTTCTGAGAAATGAGCTAAAAATAACTAGGGTTTTCAAACAATTAAGGTTTTACATTACTTTATTATCATTAGCATAAAAAGAATGGTGAATTTTGGTTGTAGCTGCTAAAATATTATACATAAGAAAGGTTAAGTTCTAGTTATTTGCTTTTGACCTTAAGTAATTTTTACTATTTTGTCTGGTTGTTTGACTAACTTCAATTCAGAATGAAACTACAAAATCATTCTTTTTTGTTTGTTTGTTTCTGTTTGTTTGTTTTTATTCATACTCCAGTTAGTTAATGTATAGTTTAATATTAGTTTCAGGTGTAGAATTTAGTGACTCAAAACTTACATATAGCACCCAGTGCTCATCACAAGAGGTGCGCTCCTGTTTTTCTTTTTTCTTTTTCTTTTCTTTTTATGGAGAGAGAGAGAGAGAGAGAGAGAGAGAGAGAGCCCCCATGCAAGTGTGAAGGAAATGGCAGAGGAGCAGGAAGAGAGGGAGAAGGAGAAAAGGAAAGGAAGAGAGGGAAAGGGAAAGAGAGAATCTTAAGCAGGCTCCTTGCCCAGCACAGAGCCCAAAGCCGGGCTTGGTCTCAAGACTCTGAGATCACGACCTGAGCTGAAATCAAGAATCAGACACTTACTGACAGAGCCACCTAAGTGCCCCTACAAGTGCCCTCTCGCCCCATCACCTATTTCACCCATCCTCCCTCCCACTCACCTATCTGGGAACCACCAATTTGTTCTCTATAGTTAATAGTCTGTTTCTGAAGAAAGTACATCACTCTTGATCATTTGAACATTTTACTGATTCTGTGGGAGGTTCACTTATTAAAACTAATAAACACAAAGAAAAAAATGAATTTCTGTTGATAAGTACAACATTTTTCAAATAAGCAGGGGACAAGAAGTGATTGATTCATGTACATGATCCTTATCAGCCAATATCAAAGCCCAGCTTTTTTTCCTCCCAATATACTATAGAGACTCCCTAGGAGTCTCTATAATCCATAATCTTTATTTTATTGCTCCTAGCAAATTTATAACAAAATCTTTATAAACTTCTAAAATGTCTGTTGAGAAAAGGTACTATGATATGGGTTTATGAAATATAGATTTCAATTATTTTAAATTCCAATGAGAACAAGCTTATATTTTTAAACTACTACTGCTGGAGAAATTATACATTGATTAATAAACTTGCTGCATTATTTCTAAAATACGTACAATGCCACCTGTATGTTAATATCAATATATAAAAATTAATATGAAAGCATCTAAATGAAAAGTTTTCTAAAATAGCTAGTGTATTCTGATCTTTTCTACAGAAAATTAAACAGATTTTGGGAGAAATATTTATTCATATAACTATAATAACTAAGTATTTTTCCATGTTTCCCATCCTGCATATATGAAAAAAGTTATACAAATTTTTTATTATTAGTTATTAACTACTATTATGATAATCTCTTTACATTAAGAAATCCACAAAGGCTAATAACTCTTTGAAGTAAGGTGTAATTTATTAATTGTTCTTTGTGTTTACTGAGCTATACAGCAGAGTGCTTTGCAATAAATTATCATTTAATAATATGTATTTACTTGCTCTAAAAACAATTATAACTGGTATTCAGAAAATAACCATCAATTCAGAAAAGTTTCCATTGTTTAACAAATGATCAGCTGTGTTTTGCATATACCATATGAAAACATAAATTTGGAATATGTTTAGAAATATTTTTCAACAACAAAAAATCCTCCAATAAACAGAAAATCTGATTAATTAGAATATTCTCCAAACATTCTGGTATTTGAAGTTTTTACTATACACAGTTCAACTTAGGAAATATTTTTGTCTCAGGGAGGCTTTTCTGTATATTTATTTTTGATTCAACTCTGCTATTTATAACGACAAATATACCCTTCATAACGTTCATCTTGAAAGACAGACTTGATTTTAAGAGAACTCGTTTGGATAAATGCATAAAAATCATTTGTATTTCTCTTCATGAAGCCTTCACTGAATGCCTCACAACTTCCATTTGTCAATCGATTTTACCATCAGGCAATGTATACAAGACAATGCTTAAACCATCAAGTTTCATTGATTTCACAAAGTTGTTTATCAAACAGAATTGAAAAATCTTCCTTACCAGCCAAAACAAGTTTAACGAAATTCAGTCCCCTTTGTCAACACTATTATTAAGTCCTTAAACTATAAGCCTATAATACTTCAAGTTTCAAAAAAATCCTGAATTTACTTGGGCTTCCTAGAGTTTTTATTCCAACTGTAACTCCAGCAGGAAAGCTATATGTGAGGCCTTAATAAATTCACCAATTATTCTATTTGGTATTGATTCAGCTACAAATGTAGCTATAGTTGCAAACATGGGCTTTTTACTCCTGTTAAGATTTATTACTAACAGTGAGTGAACTACATAATCTTCCTTTAGTAAAAAATTAGGAATACAATTAGGAGCTCATAACAATATACAAGGGCAGGTTAACAAAATTATTTGTTGGATTCATGGGGAAAATAATGTTAGAAGCAGAATGATAAAACAGTAACAATTTCCATATTAATACTAAAAATCAATTATTGCCTCCAGGCTTGTTACGGCTGTGGAAACTACTCCATTTGCTAGACAAGAGGGTAAAATCAATCAATCAATCAAATTTTTGGCTTTCAAATTGAAAGCTTATACGAGATATGAATTAAGAAAGAAATAATTATTTTTAGCATTTTTAGCATCTACTGCTGACCTAGTATCATGGAAAAATATATATATTGATTAAATGTGATAGTACAAGGTACATAGTAAAGAAGCAACGAGTCATATATATAAGCTGTACATAATTCATGGACTGTCTGTATAGAAAAACACATATGGCAACTTGATAAATTTTCTAATTTTTCTATCTGATTTAATAATAAGAAGTACTTTCTTGGAATGCCTGGGTGGCTCAGTGGTTGAGCATCTGCCTTCAGCTCAGGTCTTGATCCCAGAGTTCTGGGATCGAGTCCCACATTGGGCTCCTAAAGGGAGCCAGCTTTTCCCTCCACCTATGTCTCTGCCGCTCTCTCTGTGTCTCTCATGAATAAACAAATAAAATCTTTTTAAAAAGTACTTTCCTTTTCAGAAATATTAACATAATAAATATGCTTTAGTTTAATGAACATTGTTGGGCATTTAAAAATCTGGAGCTATAGTAAATCTCAAAAAATAAAATATTTAAATAGCACATAAGAAATAGCCAACATTTTTCGTGACTATTATTGAGTGCTGTTACAGTTACATAGAGATTGCAAGTTTTGGCAGCCCTATGTTCAAAATATATCTGCAAATGAAGCCAAATTTGCCACTTCCACTATTTTAGTCATTTAATACAAGTCACGGCTCTCTCTCTCCTGGACTTTGACAGTAGGTTCCCTTCTGATTTCCTGGATTCCCCACATGTCCTGATTAATTTATTCTCTGCACAGGATCCAGATGATCTTTTTAAAAACAGCACTCCCCTACTGAAAACACTCATTGGCTTCTACTCATATGTATTATATAAATCCAAACTTTTCAACATGGCCATATTCAGGTCTTTGCTCAAATGTCACCCCTTCAAAATAGCCTTCTCTGACCATCTTATCTAAAATAAGTAGCATGTTCTCATACATCATATTCTGTCTTCTTTTTGCCTTTTTTATTTTTGTTTTATTGCTATCTAAAATTGCATTAGACATTTTGCTTGTTTACTTCTTTATTACGTTTTTGCATTACAATGCAACCTCTGTAGGAGGCAATCTCTTTGTCAGCTCAATACTTGAAAGAGCAGGCACATAGGAGGCTTTCAGTCAATATTTGTTGAGTAAATAAATAGACTTTGGAGTCACTAAGAACCATAACTGAGCCAGGGTCAAATATGTTGGTTTTTCCATTTTTAAAAGCTGAGTAAACTTGAGCAAGTAACGTCACCATTCGGAGTCTCTGCTGCTGTATTACATAGTAGGATTTTGCACTAAGTATTTTTAATAATAAACCCAGCTTAGAGGTTAAGAACAGAGGACCTACAGCTAGATGTCCAGCATAAAATGTAGCTCAATCATTGACCTACAAAGTAATCTTGGACAAGTTACTCAGACTCTGTCATTCTATTTTCTCTTCTGTAAAATGGACATAATAACAACCACCATATAATAAACTGGGTGGGGATTAAGTGAGTCTATACATGTAACTTGCTTTGTACAACGTCTGACTCATTGACAGAGTTCATTGTTAGCTATTACCATTTATTCATATATGTAGTATATAGTATATGTGCATTATGCAATATATTAAAGTAAAACAAAATATACATCTTGCATGGTGATGTGCTCAATCAGCCTGATCTAAAGGAATGAACACTGGACAAAGAAAGTAGAGGATGGGACTCCATTGTTCCAGAACTTTCTAGCCATGTAAACTTGACCAATTATTTTGTTCTCATCGGTTCCAATTTTCTCCTTTCTCAAATAAGATATCTTTTTTTTTTTTTTTTTTTTTTTTAATGATAGGCACACAGTGAGAGAGAGAGAGAGAGAGAGAGGCAGAGACACAGGCAGAGGGAGAAGCAGGCTCCATGCACCAGGAGCCCGACGTGGGATTCGATCCCGGGTCTCCAGGATCGTGCCCTGGGCCAAAGGCAGGCGCCAAACCACTGCGCCACCCAGGGATCCCTCAAATAAGATATCTTTATGTTTCCTCTCATCTCGAAAATCCTGGGATTGAATTTATTTCTATGATATTTACTTAAAATCTACTTTATACTGTGTAATTGGCTGAATTCAATGGATGCTCTTGAGTAGGTCAAACCGTGGCAACATCTTACAAAGTTATAAATTAAACATGCGCTTAATGGAATGACCCAACACTCTCATTTGTAGGTCCCTATATAAATGAGGAATTATGTTCCCATAAAAAATACGTACTTGAGGGGACTTGCATATAGTTTTGCAGCAACCTGCTTGTCCCGGATTGCAATTCTCTGCTATTCCCAAGTAAAAACAATTTTGTTGGTAAAATAACTAGTAGTTTTATTTTTAAGGTCAACAGTGAACATGTGGAGTTGCTCCAGGAGAGCTTGAAAGCTCCCAGCCTTTCCCACACCTTGCCTTCTGTATCTCTTCTATATGGCCATTCCTGAGTTATAACCTTTTATAACAAACAGATAACCTAATGAGTAAAAATGTTTCTCTGTGAGTTTTTCTAGCAAGTTAATGGCACTTGAGGAGAGAATCTTTAATTTATAGGTAGTTAATCAGAAGTACAGTTGATCCTAAACAACGTGGGCACTGATTCTCCATGTAGTCGAACATCCTCATATAACTTTGTCTCCCCCAAAACTTAACCAGTAAATAGCCTACAGCTGACTGGAAGCCTTATTGATGAAATAAACAGATGATTAACACATAGTTTGTGTGTTACATGTATTATGTGCTGTAATCTTAAAGTGAGGTAGAGAAATGAATATTATTAAAATCACAAGAGAAAAATATGTACATGAATGTTTATAGAAGCTCTACTCAAATTCACAAAAAATTGGAGATAACTCAAATGTCTTCCAATGCATGAAATGATAAGCTATATACATTCCATGAATATCTATTCAGCAATAAAATGAACGGATGATTGATATATCAACATGGAAAATTCTCAAAGGATTTCTGCTAACTGAAAGAAGCAGGGCTCAAAAGGCTACCCACAATTATAAAAGGCTCCATATGATTCTATTGATACATCATTTTGTAAAAAGCCAAAACTACAAGGATAGAACAGATCCGTGGCTGGGAGGGGATGGAGTAGAGGGATAGTGAGGGTCTTACTAAAAGAGCAGAAGGGAGATTTGGGAAATGGCAGAAGTATTTTGCATACTGACCCTGGTGGTGATTACCTAGATCCCTACAGTTAAACCTCAGAGAACTATACACCAAAAAAACATAAATTTTATTGTGTATAAACTAACACTCACACACTCAAGTTGGCTTGTATATCTGTTAGAGTTAAATATGTTCCTGTATGGATTTAATAAGACATCCTTATTATATTGTTTTCCAGGTATTTTATGCTTTGGTCCTTTTATGAATAATTATATCCAAAGTGATAAAGAAAATGAGTTTATATTTCAGAACTTTTGTATTCTCTATAATCATCTTTTAAGGAACTAAAATAAAGTAATGCCAAAATAGGAACTCTGATTTGTAATTTACATTATATAAGCTGGAAATAAAATATTTTTTCAATGTAAAAATTGGTACCTTTAAAAAAAATAGTAACTGACCCTATAGTGTATTCTTTGAATCTGTTTCCTACCACTATTTTACTGACTTCAAAAGTAATAAAACAGAGAACCTGCTGAAATTAGTGAAAACATTTTCTAAATATACCTGAGCCACACAAAAAGGGCATTTGGCATTGTAGATCTTCACTAATAAGAACTGTAGCTAGGAAAGACAGGCATCCTATAGCACAGACTGAGGAAACCAAGTCCATAGACTATATGTACTGCTATGTGTAGATTCAGCTAAAATTTAATTGATCTGTCTTTTACATCTTTTCTTTACCTACACTAGTCTTTAAATGCCCTCTAAGATGTTTAAACTGCTAACTTACATTGCAAAAGGAAATCATCTCACTGGTGATGACCAAAAACTGATAAATACAAAAAATTACACGATTGTCTCCTGTTTATGAATTATATGCCTTGTGAGTCGTCTATTCTAATTCATTCTTCCCAATAGGTTATCCTTATAATGGGTCCATTTTTTTTTCCATTTTATATTTCAAAAGTTAGCCTAGTGAAATCAAAATAATTACAAGTGATTTTAAATGCATGATATGTATCACCAAAAGATGACTTGTAACTACTTGTGCATAATTCTTAGTTCTGGTCCCTCACTATTTTCCTGTTTTTAAATACTTTATTTTATTGTATTTTCTCTTAAATTACATCTCATAAAATTCCTATGTGGAAAGCCGAAAAAAAAAAACATAATAGACTTTACAGATTTAGAAATTGCATTTCTGTCATCTATTCTTGGATAAAATAATATTGCCCTGACCACCGTCTTGCCACAAATCTCTCCCAGCCTTTTTTATTATTCTTCCCACCTCCTACCACTCCCCCACCCAGAATCCTTCTTATTTACTTTGTAGTATTTCATTTCCTATGGAAGTGCTAGGTCCTTAACTTTAATGTAGGTACTGGACTTGACAAGCAATTAAAGCGAACAATTTCCACTCATCAAGGCTTGCCAAATTAGTCATCTGCCATCTGCCCCATCATCTGGCTCTCCTTGAGGTCTTGCTGTGAATCTGGATGCACTCTCTCAGATTAAGAGGGACAGTGCAAACCTCCAAGCTGGTGAAATGCCAGTGGGAGCTAAGTATGTAAACATTAGTAACCATCTTTCTTCCCTAGATGATCATGCCTTCGACCATCCCCTTGTGTGTAATAAAAACCAGCCTCTTTGTGATGCCTTATCACTGTGAGACCTTTGCCATTCATTGTAATTAAAGTGGAGTTTGTGGGATTTTTTTTTCTCCTGTTAGAAATATTTAAAAGAAGGAATCGGACTAGATATTCCTAAACTATGCTCACATATTAAGGCTGGTTTCTTAAGCATTGAAAAAGATGTACATTAAGAAATGCCCTATGGCCTTTCTATTGCACTGGTTGCAGAATGAAATTTTTTTTCATTCTCTGCATCAGCAAATGTTTACTTGGCTGATAATATGCAATATAAGTGCCTTCTAAAGACATTCAATCCAGCTATATCAGTAGCTGGCAAAAGTGAACAATAGCAAGAGTAAAACATGGTATGGTGTTAACCACATGCTCCTTTTTAAGGGCCTTCTTCCTTGCAGGCAATCCCCAACTCAGGCTGATGCCTTTATGCAAACGCAGAAAGATGCTTCTCTTCTGGGTGAAATAAACGCCATGCTAGGCCACATAGCTTGCCATAAGAAGGTAGGTTGCTTTTTATTCCCACATGCCTTATAGTGATAAACCTACATAACTATAAACAAAAGCCCTGATCCACTCCACTGCCCTGGGTCATCAATCCAAACTTGCTTATTCAAGGTAATGATATATCTAAAAAAGAAACAACAATTTTTTTTTAAGTGTGCTAATGTTAGACTTGTGAGAAGTGGGAGTGCAAAAGACATTTGGACTGTATCTTTAGATAATCTACATGTAAAGCCTAATCTAAGGTGACCTTCTAACAAAATGTTTGAAAGTTTTAGAAGCCAGTTCTTAGCCGCATAACCCTATTGGACGGAAAAAAAAAAAACAAAAAAACGCAAGCAAACAAACAAAACACCCAACTGATATGGATGTAGACTACATAATAAAATATGTCATCTTATAATTTATTTTAAATTATTTTCTAATAGCCTCAAATCTATTTTTTCTAGAGACCAAATTCTATTATCTCCAGTAGGTTGGTGTCTCTAAAACAGATTCAGATGAGCACTGTGTGGTTATTTTTACAATGTAATCAACTTCAAATACTAATTGTAATTAGATGTTTGATAAGAAGATAGTCATCATTAGGACAATATCTGCCATTCATTCATTTCTTCTGTCATGCAATTATTCAACAAATGTTAATTGGGGCATCACAATATATGGGGCTTTGGGCTAACTGTTAAAGGATTAAGAAATAAATAAGACCTGTGTCTCAAATCTATAACATTTTACACTGTAATAGAAACCCTCTGTAAAAGGTTTTAGAAATGATATTAGTATGCAAATTTAGTTAAGGGCTCTCAATTATGTTTTATTTCTGATTTTCATTCAGTGTCAATAAACAAGATTCACAAAGTCAAAATTCATCTTATCTACAATCAAATATGAAGAAGAAAAAAGATATATATGCACATACATATATACAAATGCTTTTTTGTGTATAAAAGGTGGACATCACTTGTGAGAAGAAATTTTCTGGGAGGTCTTTCTCTGTAATAGCAGTAAATGTTGTTACCAAAATAGTCAATAGCATCTGCGTCTAAGGAAATATGACCCCATACAAGCAGCTTATTCACCCAGTCAGGTTCATTTCTATCTCCTCCCACGTCCTCATTCACTTGTCAAAGAGGACAAAGAGAAACTCCTCTGACACAAACAGGCTAGACATATTTTTCTAACTATATATTATACTTAAGGCTGATTTTCAATATAGTCTTCATTCCAGATGACTTAATAACTCTACATTTTACAGCTTTTTCTTTCATTTTAATTCAGATATTTGATTTTATAGTTTTGAGATATTAACCAAGACATTCCACTACCAGTATCACTAGTAACTTCCCGACTCATTCCACAGTCTCAAGGGTAGTTAAAAGGGCATGAAATACTACCTGGACAAGTCACTTAACTTGGAATGTTTTCCCATGAACATTTCACTCATCTTTGGATTTAAAGATATATCGTTTGAGATCCTGTTTTTATTTCCTTTGGATATATTTAGATCCAGATGTGGGATTGCTGGGTTATTTGACAGTTCTATTTTTAAGTTTTGGAAGAACTTCCGTACTATTTTCTGCAGCAGTGAGTACGGCGGGGTTATAGGGGGGTAAGGTGGGAGAAACAGAGAGATGTCGATCAAAGGGTACACATGCTCAGTGACAAGATGCGTAAGTTCTGGGGAACTAAAGTAGAGCGTGATGATTGAAGTAAATAATATTGTATGATATACTTCAAGTAGCAAAGAGAGAAGATCTTAAATGTTCTCTCTACACACATACATACACAAAATGGTAATTATGTGACATGATGGAGGTGTTATCTAAAGCTATGATGGTAATTATTTTGCAATATGTAAGTGTATCAAATCAACATATTGTACACTTTAAACTTACACAATATTATATATCAATTGTATCTCAATAATGCTGGAAACATTAAATTAATTTTTAAAAGTCTGATATCCTACTTGGAGGCTTTGTAAATGGTACAGCATGTTAACAAATCTGTATGATTTAATGTAAAAGTTCAATTTTTTAATGGAATTAGCATCTTTCAATATGATACATAAAGAGCTAACGTGACATTTAACAAATTCTTTTTATTATTGGACATGACCTCAGAAATGTCTTTTACATTTAAGTGAATACTTAAAAAAAAAAAAAACATATAAGGGCATGATATTTGCTAGATAGTGATAACACATTTGAACTCTTTTTCCCTCGCTGTGGTTTTCTCAAAAGTGCTCAGGCAATGATAATAAAAGATTAAAAGATTAAATGCTGAAGTGTGTTATAAATCCCTTAATTTATTTTATCTGAGACAATCTGGTAATACAGGTATCAAAAATATCATATTCAGCACTCAGGCATAGGAGTTTTGTAGCATCAGATTCAATTTTAGAAGTAGAGAATGACCTATGATTTTCTTTCTTTATATAAACTAGAACTAGTAATAAGGAAGAAAAATCCTAAATTATAGATACAAAATCACTTAATATTTACATTGTCATGTTTAGTTTAATATGAATCCTTGGGAGCCTGTGCAGATAAGCACAGCATCTCTATATTGTATAAATAAAATTATTTTATTATATAGCTGGCAAAGCTCATATATACAAAAATATTTTCTACAAGATAAATAAGAAATTTAGACTAAATCACTATTTACCTAGAGATAAAGGTAGAACGGAAATCTATATTCACTGCTATTTTTAATCTTGTTACTTTTAATCTTGCAATTTTAATCTTTTAATCTTGTTACAGCACACATTTGATCAGTTTTTTAAAGTTGAAGTAGCCTTTTCTGAACATGAGTTATTTTTACTTCTTGACCAAAAAAATATATATTTTAAGATAAACTATAAAAATAAGTATCTTTTCATTACAAAATTCGAGTTTCTACTGGCATTTTCTGCCAAGATAAAGAATAAATTCTGTTAACATTTTTTGCAAATATTCAGTTTTTAGATATAGTTACCATCTAATTATAATTTATAAAGTACCATCTGATTATAACTTATAAAGAAGATAATACAAATTAAGTAATGACAAAGAATTTGCTTTTAAAATGTATTACTTTTTTGAAGGACAAGTCTCACATACTTCTATCATTTTGTACTATTATGAATTTAAGTATAAAATAAAATAACTAAATTGAACACCAATAAAAATAAATTTATAAAAATAAAATAAAATAACTCTTAATAGCTTTTATTTTTCAAAGACACTCTTAAAAATATACAAGTGTTTATGCACACATGTCAAAATATCAGTTTGGAGGGAAATACAATGATATGTTGAAAATTGTTTTTCTCTGATCAGAAAGCCAGAGGTTTTCCTGGGCAACATTTGTTTTCTTTTTTATTTGTCATTTGTAAAATTAGGAAAAGTTGTAAGCACTTTTGTAGGTAAAAAGTGAATGTTATTTTCAAGAAATTTTATTTCTTCAATTTTATAATTGAAGAAATTTGATTTACTGATGCTCTCCCCTTGCGGCTCCCTTCTCATCCTTCCCACACTAAAAAGAGGAAATATTGACAAAGAGAGCCATGTTTCTAAGAGTAATAATCCTTAGTAACAAATAGGCCTCAATCAAGTGAGTGAATAAAAAAAAGAATGTCCTAACAATTTAACTTTTAAGATAAAATCTTTTCTACCCCCTTTGTTTAACGATAAAAATGTTTCTAGAAGGCTTATCCACAGACACTCTCCAATCCTCCTTCAATTTCCAATCTCCTCACCTCTATAAATGGTAACTCTTTCAGCCAACTACTCAGGTAGAAATCTAGGCAGCCAACCCCTATCTTTTCTTCCACTGCTAATCTCATCCACACATGCATCCCGCCAATCTTACCCTCAGAATGCCTTTGGGCTCCACGGGACAGTCTCTCAATCCCACCTGACTATCCCTACTTCAAAACATCACAGTCCATCTGAATATTACAATAGACTCCCATCTGATGTTCCCACTTTTCTTCTTGTCTCTTTAGAGTCTACTATATATCAGAGGTAAAAGATTTTATATCTTTTAATTCTTGAATCTGATCATTTCACTCCTTTGTTCAAGTATCTTCAATGGCTTCTCATGTAAATCAGAATAAAAGTCCTTATTTTGTTCCCGAAGGCCCTGATACAATTTTAACCTCTGCTACTTTTCTGATATCACCTCCCATAAGGTTTTACTTCCTAACATCTGACACAGGACTATTTTGCTTTGAACATATCTATAACAGTTTCTAAATGCTTATCAGTTTATGAAGTTATCTTGTGGAACAGAAACAGACCTGCATTGGCCTGTGTATGGTACTTTGAATGGCACTACTTGAAAGTGTTATACTTTATAATACTCATCACTATCTGTCTTTTTTGTCTTTATTTGGAATATAAACTCTGTGGGAGCAGGAATTTTATTTTGTTCAATGCTATAGTAATCATATTTACAAGTGCTTTACCCATAGTAGGAACCTATTAAATTTTAATGGATGGATGGGTAGGTGAGGCTCTGAAAGTGTTGGGATTCTGTTTAGAATTCCCAGATCACATGTAACCTAAATATTATTTTTGATTCTCAGAATCTTGGAACCACAAAGATCTTTAGAGATCATCATACCCAGAAGTGGAAAAAAAAAAAAAAAAAAAAAAAACAGTGTAAAAAATAAAAAAGTGTTCAACAAAGGTCAAACAGATAGGGGCAGAAATGAAATAGGACTCTTGATTCAGGGCTATATCCACATGGCACAATGCCTCATGTTAAACAGAAGACCTCATGAAATTATCTAGCTTTCTGGGAAAAATTCCCAAGCATCATGATTTGTTGCCAGTAGGAAAACTATATCATGAAATTTGGCATAGTGCTGAAGAACATTTGGCTATATAGCATTAGTCATTTATGTAATTGGAATATAGACCCCTAGCAATATCTTTTTTTTTTTTTTCCATATCCTGGCTAAATGAAGTTAAATGTAGGTTGTTAAACATAAAGTGATTTTTTTTTTAGTTTATTTAACAAAAGTATGCATCATATGAATACCAAAAATAACCAGTATTACAAAAAAAAATATATATATATATATACACTCTTCAAAAAAATGTTAATCAAATTATGTATTTCAAGTCATACTTATAACGTATTACTGAAACTTGTCTTTAAAAGAACCTCACAAAGATCACTTTGTAAACAATCTTTTTGTAATAAAAATAATCACTTCTTAATTGGACTGTTTTGTAAATTGGGATTTCAAAGATCATGTTTGCTTAAATTTATGCACACCTGCAGTTGCACCAAACAACTGTATGAGAGTTTAACATCAGTGGATTAGAATATTAAATTATTATTATAGCTATTATTATGGTTAATAACGTTTACAAAGTATTGTATAACTCTCAAAGCAGTTTGATTCGTATTAACTTTTTTGACCCTAAATTATTTAACACATGTTTATGAGAGTGAAAATTATTAGATTAATTGCCAGGAATTCAAATTTTGGGTATCCTGGAAAAAGGAACTTCTAAGGGATATTCTAATTTTTTTTTCAATGTACAAGGAAACCAATTAAAATTTCCACAAGACTAGATATCTTTACCTTTGTATTATGAGTTACTCACAGAGCAAGAATAGAAGGAATTGGTTGAGTAAAAATGAATTGATTATTGTTTTATTTTGTATCTATGGAAGAAGTGGGAATGAATAAATAAGATCTTCAACTGACTCTATCATGAGTTTGTTTCCTCCTCTTTGCACTTTGTCAAATAGAAGTTAATTAGAAATAGGAAAGTTAACTAGAAATAGATCAGTGATAGAAAGTGGATTTGATCACCATTGCAACTCTGTATTTTAAGTAGCTTGCTTTGAGGATTTTATTAGATGCATGCCTTTCTCCCCACCCCCCCGCCCAGAATTGCGATTTACTTTGAACATGAATTCTCTAATATGTTGTACCACCATGTGTACATATGTGTACATATTCTTTGGAGATCACGTTAAATATTACTAATTGTTCATTACCTGTTGAATCAAATTCTAGTCACCTGCTTGGGATTCAATATTTTTCATGAATTAAAATCCTGCTACATTATCTCTTTAGATTTGAATAATCTTAACCTGCAGCTGTTTTTTTCCAAATAACTTTCTAAAGTAATCCAAAGATGGTTTATTGCTAACCATCATTCAATTCAATCACAACTGCCTGTTTAATTTTATTTAATCTCACTCCTTTCACTTTACCATGAAAATTCCCAAAGTCCTTGACAAAATTCATACCCATAATTATCTCTAAAATTTGCCCAGAGAATGTTCTTCTTTCAGAAAACATTTAAACCATCCACTGAATTTACATTTCCCTAATATATATATATATATATTAGGGAAATATAAATTATATAATATATATATATACACACACAAGGCTTTCCATTTTCAAATGCATAGTTATGTTATTCTTATTTTCAATATATGTGCCTCAGTTTCCACCTAGATAATGAGCTTGCTCATAGAGACCTTAAATTCTGTGTTCTATTATTTCCAGTTCAGGAGGCCAGATATAGTACATCCATTACACACTCTGAAGGTTTGTAGATTTAAAGTTAAACCAGCTTACTAGGACAGAGGCAGAGCCAATAGTAATAACAAAATTAAGAGGCAAATTTATACAAAAAAAGACATCACACTTAATATACCTAAATCCAGAGTATTTTTTTTTTCTTATTTCTAGTTTTAGTATTTATCTTGACTTGTTTAATAGTCAATAGCTCACACTGGTATACCACTTCTGTGGAGTTAAGAAAAAAAAAAAAGGTGGTCTTCTAATTGAATGTTTACTCAGCAGTATTCTATAAATTTAAGGATATTTGGGTTTTGTAAGCGTATACCAAAACTTTCAGAGTGCTTCTGAAAAATATATGAATATAGGCATAAACATGTTTACATGATCCATGTGTACAAAGCTTAAAAACTGGTAATAGCAAACAAAAAATCAATTTGGAATACCAGCCACTAAAGGAAGTTTTATAGAAAGGTTTTCTCAAGCCACAGTCCTCTGACTCATACTGTCTGAATGGTATTTTTATTTTCCAGACATAGCCAGACTAGTGATTGCATAACTACTGTTCATTCATCTGCTTTTACAGCCTCCTTTTACCTCATGATTATACCATCATATTCCTCAATGAATGCTATTTTGGTATCAATTGTTGTAAATATCAGGGGTGGCCAGCATAAAAATAATCTTTTTTTTTTTGCATAAAAATAATCTCCTAGTATCCAAAGTATTTCACATCCATACTAGAATTATCTTACCTTCATAAAGACTAAAGATAAGTGGGTGGGGGGGGAGACTCTTTTACAAATGACTCTAAAGGCTTTTCTGCACATTGCTATACAGGCTTCCTGTGATAAAACAAAATAAAACAAAACAACTGCTACAGACTAGTTAACTTTGGAGTTATTCAGTCCACTTACCCTTATGCAGCCAAAACTTGAAACTCAACAGCCAAGTGTAGCAGCTAGAGTCTGCCCACCGAGCCCAGAGCCATGAGGCCAGCATACAAGGAAAAGCCCCCAGAGCTCTTTCTCTGATACTTTCTAGTCTGTTATTTTCTATTTCTTCACTTTGCCTACCTGTTTCAGAACTCTCAGGCCTCTGACCACCTCACTCTCCCATTCAACCTTTAAAACTGCTCCCCTCATATGGCTCTGGCTCCCTTTCTCAGCACTGCTCCAGAAAACTCGGCTTGAATTGCACCTACCCTCTTTCAAGCCTGAACACTTGCTCCCAATCTACGTCCCCTGACCCTCCAAGGGCCCGAGGGACATAGCACAGATATGCTTCCTAGTGTGATTCCACTAGGGGTCCAGGATACTGCTGCCTTTCTCATAAAGGAGGTCTGATGGAAGCTTGCAGGTTCCTTTAGCATTACACTATCCTAACATCTTAGTAGTGTTGCTTAACTTTGCTCTGGCCAGTATCTCCAGCTTTCAGGCTGAAAATTTATCTGAGGTAAAGAATTAGTTATTCATTCTAGTGCCAGTTATATTTTTAGACGACGCTCCTCAATAACACTAACGCACACCATGTCTCTTATCCTGAATAGTCACAGACTGGGAACTGCCTTGCTGGTTTTTATTCATTTCTCTGCCTTGTGTTGATATCACCCTGTTTTCAACTTCAACATTTAATAAATAGCTGAACACAAGAGTGCCAAAAATCATTGACAGCAGAAGTCTAGAAGCATATGGTACTAAGTTAGTAGAAAAAAAACAATTCTTAGCTAAGTAATGATTCTTCATTTGAAAATATGTACTATTCCTTCTTCTTTGAAAAGTCAGCACACTTGAGGGCCAAGTGTCGCCTGGGGACTTTAACTTGCATAAAGCATTGTGTTGGCTCCAAGCAGTGAAATTCCATAGCAACGCCAGCAACACTTAAACTTCTCTAGGACTCCTACATTATTTATCTGTGAACAGCTAGGGGGCTTTTTGCAGAGAGGCCCCTAACTACTGCAAGCATTCACTCTATTTAATGTTTTTTAATTAACACTGCACAAACACCAATTCTGTGTGTGCAGTGAAGTCTGTGCACTTCCCCGGATTTGCTTTCTCAATAGATTTGGAAATGCAGCAGCAGAATCCTGCCAGACTTCCCTTCACTCCAGTTCTCCCTTGTAACCTGAGGATCTCGATTCAGGAAGACATTGGTTAAAATAGGATAAACTAATATGGGGACAGGATAAAGAACAGGCATTCCTGGGGGGAAATACGTTAGTTGGTACAGAGAAGCTGTTATGGTTTGAACACTTTTAAAACAAAAATTATAATTGTGAAATAACTGGATTTCTCCATTATACAATACCTGGACTTAACCCAGAATCCTCTAAGAGTTAGATAAGATGATCTCTAAGGTCACTGCCAGTTCTAACTTTTATGCTCCAAATCATCGAGAGAGCCTCTAAGTAGCACTCAGTAAGAGGACACCAAAATGATTACTATTCCTAAAACATATAAGATAAAACTCAAAGAATGCAACTCAGAGACAAACATCAATTATCTGCAAACTACTCTCTAACTGCCATGGTACACAACTCTTAAAATCTCTGTAAACATCTGACAAAGAAAGAAAAGAAGCAAATTCGCAAGCAGAATTAAATAAATTGAGAATGTATCTATTCAAAATCTCCTTCAGGGTATAAGACTTCTCAGAAATAAAATCAAATCCACTAAAATAAAAACCTGCTAGTTTGAGAAACATGGTAAAGTTTTGTTTTGCTGTCATCTTCTGTTTGAAGTTCATCAGTAATCCTCCTTTAGAGGAAATGACTTCTTAAAGGGGGGTAACATAAAGGTTCTTCACATCTGCAATGGTAAAGAGGTGGCGTCCTTTTTTTTTTTTTTTTTTTTTTTTAAAGATCTTATTTATTTATTCATGAGAGACACAGAGTGGAGACACAACAGGCAGAAGGAGAAGCAGGCTTCCCGCAGGGAGCCCGATGTGGGACTTGATCCCGGGACTCTGGGATCACGCCCTGAGCCGAAGGCAGATGCTCAACCGCTGAGCCACCCAGGCGGCCCAGGAGGTGACATCCTTAATCTTAATCTTCTCAGGTCAATTGTCTCTCTTCTATGATTAATCTTTCCTTCCCCATCTTCCCATTTCTAAGTTATGCCAAATAATCATTGTAGTATCAGAGAATTAAGTTATGGCATGCACAGCTTGTATTGAGTTAGGTTTTTTTGCAGATTTTGTGTTGGAATTTGCACTGATTTGTGAATAGTACCTGTTACTAAACCAAAGTGTCTATTCTATTACTTCATTTATCACCAGGGGGCAGCACCATTCCCAAAGAACATTCCTTTGACTCAGGGATAGAAAAAAGTTACAATGGCTAATTGGTCCCAGACTCTGTCACAGCTTTGGATATATACAGCATCATTCCACTTTTTTCCTGCAATGAATGAAGAGTAAAAACTAGCTGGATTCACAGAATTATATCTACAAAAAGGAATATACATGTTGATAGATATCTCCAATAGAGCCAGGAAATCCCAAAGGAGAGGCTGTGTGTGTGTGTGTCTGCATGTGTGTGTATTAGATCTGTGAAGTAAAAGAAGAATGAAATTATTATCATTTTCAGAATTCCCTTGCAGTTTGAAAAGAAATGTGACAGACACATAAACCAAATAGCACCTTTTCCCCTTGCTATCAGAAGGAAACATTAAGAAATACAGTGTACTGGGTATTTGCAAAGTACTGAGAGTAAAGAAGAGTGGAGAGCCCAAGAAGAAGGAAAACCTCAAAGTGAAGGAGAATTAACTTGATTTCCTTAAAGAGTGTATAAATAGAACATACCACAATTTGATAAATAGTAAATAAACTGTTATATTTTATCTTTAATTTTGTTCTTTTAAATTCATGTGAATAATACATGGAAAGGTGGTTTATCATGAATTTCTTTTCATGCCTCACCTGTTTATAAAGACTTTCATTGCCACCTAAAGTATCTTTAAACACTCATGTACATCCACACAAAACTTTATTTATTTTTTTTATTGGTGTTCAATTTACTAACATACAGAATAACCCCCAGTGCCCGTCACCCATTCACTCCCACCCCCCGCCCTCCTCCCCTTCTACCACCCCTAGTTCGTTTCCCAGAGTTAGACTTTTAAACTATCAGGCTCATTACATGAATTCTTTAAAAAAATTATTGTTTTCATGTATTCATAAAATGAAATGGGTCATAAAACGTTAAAAGGTGTTGTGAATTTTACATGAAAATAAATAACTTATAAAATCCAATAATACCTGAAGGCAACAAAGTCAGGAATATCTCCAAAGGTGAATTTTTTATTTTTTTAATTTTTTTGCTGACTTATAGAGAGAAATAGCAACACAGCAGTAAATGCAACTGAAAATGTTTCATATGTCCCTATTCTTGTGGACAAAGATGCCAACATGTTAATATGCTTAAAAATAATAAAAACATAGACACTCACCCTTCTATTATCCCTACTTCTTCACTGAACAATAAAGTCTTTCTTCTTTCAGCCCAAACAGAATCTATCCATTCATTCATTCATTCATTTTTTAAAAATTCATTAAGCATTCATTTTTAGCACTAATTCCCCTGCCCTTAAGATTTCATTATTTTGTGGAGGAGGAAAACATGGCAACAAATTACCCCGATTCAATTTGACAATTGTTTCAGTACAACACAAACTACTGTGGAGATAGGAACAGAGAAGTCAGAGACAACAAGCCCCTTGAGGGCAGGGACTGTTTCTCTTGTTTAGCAAGGTTTAACTTTAGTAGCTAAAGAAATACTAGGAAAGCAGAAAGCACTAAAAAACAGACAAGCAGAAGGCACTCAACAAATACTTGTGCATAAAATACCCAAATTTGCCCCAAATCAGAGCTGGAAATGAAACTGGCAAAAGTAGTGTGTTAGTTTCCTTGGGCTGACATAACAAAGTATCACAGACTCAGTGCCAGAAGTTTATCATCTCAGTTCTGGAAGCTAGAATTTCAAAACCAAGATGATGGCAGGCCAGTGCCCTCAAAGTGCCCTCAAAGACTCTTAGGGCAGGATCCTTCCTTGACTCTTCCGGTGTCTCATAGCCCCAGGCATTCCCCTGTGTGTGGCAGCATAACTCTACTTTCTCTTTCCATCTTCAAGTGGTGTTCTCCCTACGTCTTTGTCCTTATATGACCATCTTCCTAGAAGTGTAGCACTCCTATTGGATTACGAGCCTATTGGCCCTGGTATGACCTCATTCTAACTCATTACCTTTGCAATGATCTATGCTCAAATGAGGTCACATTCTGAGGTACTGGGAGTGAGACTTCTGGCAGCTCTTAAGGGAACACAATTCCACCCATTACAACCAGTAACATGAGTTCTCTTCCCTTCTGCTCTTTTTGCTTTTCCCCTCAGCCCTCCCTTGCCTATTTTTCCTCCTCTGAAATGAGATCATTTTGAGACTCCATTGAGGAACACAGTCTCCCCTCATAGCTCTCACCTCCTGAGATTACCCATTGGTTTGTGACACTCATTCCACTTGCGCTTGCTTTGGCTCTGCTGAAGTCATACAAATTACCACCATTTATAAGAGCTGCTTACATTCATGCCTAATTATCATGCAGTAGAATAACAATTATGCATATCATTAAATTCGTGTGAGATAACCTTCAACGTAAGTTTTATTTGATTATGGCACTAAACTCTGTTCATGCATGCTTGGTCTTCATAGCGGGTTGCTCAGGAAGAGTGGCTGTCTCTGTCCTGAAAAATAACGACAGTAATATTGGCCATAACCTTCACCTTCTCCAACAGAAATATTGGTTCCACAACTTGGTACCCACTTTTGAAAGGTTATTGCAATCAAGTCTGAATTAAATAAAATCAATATTTCATCTATTTAGTACGAATGAAAATGGAATAGTTTATTCAACATTTTAAGCTTCCTAATTTGCATCTGTTCTCCTGACTGGAAGATACATGGGGTTCAGAGTGTAAAGCACATGATATTGTTGTTTAACAGTTACATTTTAATCTCCTGATTAAGTTTCCCAGCTATAGAGGTTTCTTTTTTTGTGTGTTTTTTTAAGGTATTGCCTTAAAACGATACATGATTTGTCTATGTTCTGCTTTCATACTTTTTAGGAATTATTTTTATCCATTTTTAAAGCATGCAATATGGCAGTGTGATATGAAATCAGCAGAGTCACTGTGTCCAACATATAACAGGTGCATAATACCTTGGCAGTCATTCCATGTATACTACCTCATTTAATTCTCCCAAGAGTTTGACTAGGTGGACATTTTTAAATTGTATTTTATATTATAAAAGTAATAAATATTAAGTTTAGAAAATTCAGGAATTATAGAGTGGTACAAATAAGAATGATACATAATCACACCATCCAGAAATTGCTATTTTTAATATTTGTTGAGTATAGTATTACAAATTTTGCAACTCTGAAGATTGACTCCTATTCTAGGCAATCTTAGTCATTTCATTTAATTTTATTCTCCATTATATCCAGATGGAGAACCAATTTTACAAACTGTTTTACAGCATATTTTTTTAAAAGATTGACGTATTGATTGATTGATCGATTGATTGATTGGTGAGAGAGGCAGAGACATAGGCAGAGGGAGAAGCAGGCTCCCTGCAAGGAACCAAATGCAGGACCCTATCCCCAGATCCTGGATTACACCCTGAGCCGAAGGCAGACGTTCAACCACTGAGTCAATCAGGCGTCACTAGCATGATTTTTTTAATTAAAAGTATATTACATTTTTTTCATATCAAGAATGCTTTTTTTATAATAAATCACATGGCTGTATTGGTTTTTGAACATTTGGGTCTATTTGGAATTGTCAATGTTTTATAAAACATAGCTAAGAGCTCTGGCTCCCAATTCAGACTTCCTGTAGTCAAATTTTGTTCCATTGCCTACTGTTTTTATGACCTTGGGCTAATTACTTAACTTGACTCTGACCCAGTTTCCTCTATAAAACAGAGTTAATAACAAAACCTTCTTGAGTTCCTCTGATGACTAAATAAAATAGCCCACATAAAGTAGTTAGCAACACATACTTCCCAGCATATTCTCAGGCTCAAATAAATGGTAGTGGTCAATAATCAGGTTTATTGAATGACTTTCTACTGTATTCATTTGTTGATTCTCCTATCGTTCTCTTTCTCTTTGGACATTCCTTTGAGTCTTCTTTGAAAGTGACTCTTCATCACCTTCCACTTAAATATCTGCCTGTGGAACAGAAACCCTCTGTTCTTATTCTAGAATCTCTCTAGTCTCTCCTTGAAGAGTCTCTTCTCCCCAGGGGCTTACATTAGTACCTACATCTACCCCAAAGGTGCCCATATTCCTACCCAGTGCACATCACTCTGAGTTTTTCATCCATACATTTGACTGCCTATTGCACATCTCAAGTTCAAAGGCATTTCAAAATGAACTATGCAAACCTAAACTTATACTTTTGTCAAAATGAGCTTCTTCCCCTCCTGTGTTTGCTGGTTTGGTGAATGGCCACCAACAGTACTTCACCACTTCCAGGTGGACGCTGGACTATTTTCCACTCAGCTCTTTCCCTGGCACCACCGCTAATATATCACCAAGTCACTGTGATCCCATATCTAAAATAGCTTTTACTGTCTTTATTTCCCTGCAACCCCACTCTTTCTACCCTAGTCTATCCCCCTGGCATCTTTTGTCCAGACTGCCATAGTATCCATCTGAACAGAATTCATCCAAACCATTTCACAAACAGCTGAAAGTTTCTTTTTCTTTAACATGAATCTTATCATGTAGTACACCTCCTACTTAAATCTGTCAATAGGAACTTCTCTGATGAAAGACTTGAAAGGTCACACATCATCTAACCTCTCCTTTACCTGTCTAGGCTATCATTCAACATCACCTACCCTGACTCCACTCTTGCTCAATTAGTACTCTTCACCCCAGCCAAACCAAACTTCTTTCAGTGTTTCCCATCTCTTGGCCTTTACACCTTTCTCACTGCAGGCACCCTATTATTTCTACCCTTTCTTTCCTAAACTAACTTCTAACCCAATCTTTGAGTCTCAGTTGCTGGTTGAAATATTTTTAAAAAGCAAGATCTATTGTTATAGCTCCTAAATTCAACTGGGCACACTGAGTTCTAATGCTGCAGCGTGATGGGTTATACAGAAAAATGTTCTTAAGAATAATGATATAGAAGTGCCTGGGTGGTACAGTCAGCTGAACGTCTGACTCTTGGTATCAGCTCAGGTTATGGTCCCAGGGTCATGAGATGGAGCTGCATGAGGCTCTATACTCGGCAGGCACAGAGTCTGCTTGAGATTCTCTCTCCTCCTCCCTCTGCTCCTCACTCTGCTCTCTCTCTCTCTCTCTCTCAAATAAATAAATAAATCTCTAAAAAAAGAATAATGGGACATCCGGGTGGCTCAGTCACTGAGCATCTGCCTTTGGCTCAGGTTATGGTCCTGGGGTCCCAGGATCTAGTCCCACATCAGGCTCCCTGCAGGGAGCCTGCTTCTCCCTCTGCCTGTGTCTCTGCCTCTCTCTATGTGTCTCTCATAAGTAAATAAGTAAACTCTTTTAAAAGAAAAGAATAATGATATATTTTAAATTCAATAGAATGTCTTCCATTGTCTAAATTCCACACGAAATACATATATGTGTGTGTGTGTGTATATATGTGTCTATATTATGTGTGTGTGGGTGCATGAGTGTGTGTATAATCAAAGTCAGAGTTACCTGACAAGTTAGAGTTTGTAGAAGGAAGTACCAGGTGTGAAAAAAAGCACATATTGATTTGAAAGAGGAGATGCATGATGACATGTTTCAGCACATTCCACCAGTTTGTGAAAATACATCAAGCATAAGTTGATGAATGTTTTTAGTCCCCACCACAGCAAGAACTACAAAACAAAACAGCTATCTCTGCAACAGATAAACTTTTGGGGGGGATGTCCCTATGACTGAGTTTACATCTAACGTCAGATAGGTTCTTAATTATATCCCCCTCCAAATTAGGAAGATTTTTAAAGTATCGTTTCTCCACTCCTAGAACATTTAACATATGCTGTATTTGACGATATCATTTTCTGTCAGTGTAAAAAAATATATAGATCATTAGCAATGTTTCGTTTGTTTCTTTTTTTAAATTTACTTGAAAATCCACTGGCAAAAAAAAAAAAAAGAAAAAAAGAAAAAAAAAAACTTTAAATGGGAGATATCAGGGTACCTGGGTGGCTCAGTAGTTAAGCATCTGCCTTTGGTCTTGATCCTGGGATCCTGGGATCCTGGGATTAGGTCCCACATCAGACTCCCTAAAGGGAGCCTGCTTCTCCCTCTATGCCTCTGCCTCTCTCTCTGTGGCTCTCATGAATAAATAAATAAAAATTTTTTTAAAAAATAAAAAATATATATATACAGGCGCTATCAACATTCTAACACTGATGTTAGGCATCTCACCTTCTTTTCTCTAGGTTTTTGTCCCCCCCAAATCCTAGAACAAATATAGTCTTTGTAGTTTCTAACCTTGCTGCACCTCACCCTGTGGGTTTTTACTGTCACACTCTGTTTTGCTTTCTAGGAGATAAATAAAGCATAGCTCAACCCAATATATTTCACACTTCACACTCCCAGATGCCTGACTCCTCTTGTTCTGGCTAATTAGGCTATTAGCTGTTGTGGATTGCATTTTTGTTCCTCATTCTTCCATCCTGATTGCCAATTGCCTCCTGTCCCTTTCCCCCAGGGGACCCATGCCCTTTGCCTTGTGACTTTGCACTTCCTCTCACTAAAGGTAGAGTGTATTTTCCCTCTCAACTGATACTGAGTTTGGCTTGTGACATGATCTGGCTAACAAAATATATGCAGAATTAAGAGTGTGCTAGTTCTAACCCCAGGCATTAAGAGGCATCACATGTTTCAATGTCCTCATATTTTGCTGCTAGCATCTCCGAACAAAGAACAGTTCCCAAGAAGAATGACAGATAACTGGGGAAAACCTGTTACTTGGAACCCAGCCAGACTAGATCAGCTAATCCAAGACATAGGATAGAAAATAAAATAGTTGTTTCAAGCCACTGAGTTTTGGGATTGTAATGCGGCATTACTGTGGAAAATGTTACCTGATGGAGTAGCCTACCAAAAGTCTTAGGCGTCAATCTATTTCTTTTCCAAAAATAAATCTTGGCAAAATCCACCATTTTTCTTTTCTTTTCTCTTTCACTTTCTCTCTCTTTCTTCCTTCCCCCTTCCTCTCCCTCACCACCCCCCCTCTTTCTTTCTCCTCTCTTCTGGGTTTCCCATATATTAAGATCATAGCCAAAACTCCCTCTGCCCAAAGTTAAAGGCCTCTGCTTCCAAAAGTAAGAGAGAACACAGGCTACCATGGACAAAGGCATTCTACAAGCCTGGCAAACCACCCCTGGAAAAATCCCCCCGTGGCTACTTACTGACCTTTAATAAAGTCCATGCTTTTGAAAGGTACAGAATCTATGAAGAAGTAAAACCCTAACAATTTTTGATCTAAGGTAACCTAAATCTTATCAAAGGAAAATATAATATGCTATGGCCAGCAGCATATTTGTTATTTCCCATTCCTTTTAAATTCGACCAGTATAATTTATGCACATGAATATGGTAAAACTCCACAACTCCTTTTACTAATACCATATATTTTCATGGCACTTTCCACTTCATAAAACATGATCACTCCCTTTGCTGTATGTGAAACCTTGTAGTTCCCTACAAGGTAAGAAAAATGGATACTGATCCACACATTTTACTGATAAAGAAAATAAAAGTCAAAATGACTTGGGAATAGAGGGGGAGGAAAATGGTCTGCCTGGCTTAAAGGATTTTTTGTAACTGAGCCACAAACTTTGACCACACTAGCTCTACTTTAATGTATGGAAGCTATTGATTTCTTCTATAAATTTAGCTTTATAGATCTCACTATAAATTTAGCTTTATGGACCTCACTTATTAGTGCTGATTGTGTGTGTGTGTGTGTGTGTGTGTGTGTGTGTTGGGGGTTGCTACTTGGAATGAAATTTATTTCAAAAATAAAAATTTATGTGCTTAGTTTTCTGTATACATGACCCCTTAAACCTATGTAGCATAGAGTTTAATATGTTCCAAGTTAAAAGCCACGATGTTAAAATAGCATAAAAGTATGTATGTCTATGCTAGTTACAGCTGAGTGGCACTTAGTGTGGATTTACTCACTGCCAACCGTCCTTGATATGCTGCTTGTCTCTTCCTGGTAAATGGCAGTGAAGGTCAGTGAATCTAATTTGACAATAATGAGCCTGCTTTCGAACGTGTTAAAATATTGTGCTCCCACTTTTTAAAAAGGTATCAGCCAATCAAAAGGGCTGCTCAATGACACCAGGGAAACCCCCGGAGAGATGGGGAGAGCCAAAGAACAGTACTCTCTTATTTTTCTTTTCCAGTAGTGGATACAGTAGAGGTTATGAACATGTTCAATATGCATTAAAACAAAACACAGCCTGATAGGAATGTTTTAATTAATAACAATTATCTTCTGGAGCATTGTGATTCAAGCCAGGTCTCCAAGCATGAAGGAGAAACTTGACACTTGTGCTTCTTTGTGGACGGAGAGATTTTAAGCAAAGTTAATGGAAACTCAGCGGATGAATGGTGCCGCAATTCAAATGTACTGTAAAATTACTGAAATGATTTCAATGTCACAGGACTACACTGCATTGCATTTATGATTATTACCCCTCGCTATGCTTTAGTGATATTTTGTTAGGTATGTTAAAGCTTGCCTTTTAAAAAAAATTGTATCTTTCAGGGAAAAACAATGCAACAAATGCTAATCATTATTTCTATTATGATTTCTATCTATAATATATTCTATACATATCCTAAAATCTCTATATATACCTTCTACATATAAAAATTTTATAGTAACATAATTATATTATTATTATATAGAAAAATAAGCAAAAACTGGAATGTTGACACAGGGTAATAATAGCTACATCCCATCCCAATGTCTTAGCAAATAGTATTCTATATCGTAAGCTTTTATTTCTCAAAATATAAGTTTTGAACTTTCTATGTGAGAATCACATTGAATACATGTTTAAAATAAATATTTTTGGGTCCTACCCTAGACCTCCTAAATCAGAATCTCTTGGGAGGAGTTTGTGTTTTAACAAGAACTTCAGATAATTCTCACACACACTAAAACTTAAGTAGCACTGGGCTATATCAGAGGTTCTTAAATGGGCAGCCACCGAATTCAGGGGTCCATGACGTTGGGATGGGGAAAAAGGGTCCTTAACTTTCACTGAATTCGAACTGATATTTAGAGTTCCTTTCAATTCTGAATACAGTCAACAAATCACGGTAGTTTTAAAGTATCTGTGAGTTAGCACCAATGGAAATCAGAGATATTTTCCTATTGTATTATATTTGTTAAAGATATCCCAAAATACTGACATTTATTACTATGAAATTCTATTAGACTTATGAGTTAATTTAACGAGCTATGAAATTAGTGCATATAATATCAGAATATTTTAAGTAAATTTTTGATAATAGTCAAATAGGTCAAATCAGTAGAACTGATCTCCTTTGTAATTCTATATATTTTATTTGCTATATTTAAAAACATATTTCTGAGTAGTATGTAAAGGTTTTACAAGTGTTAAGTGTAAGTGTCCATGACACAAACAAAGGTCAAGAACCCCTGTGCCCAGTCCTCCTGGGCCTTGTATTTCTGCAGAGAGAGGAGGAAAGGGTGAGGAGAGCTAAATGTAAGCCTTGTCTCTGACTCCAACAAACCCTCCCTGGCATTTCCTCTGAACGGACATAGATGTGGGAGCATAAAGGAAGGTGGTTTATAAAATTCCAATGTGTTTAAGAGCAGGAGGAGAAAAGCAAAGGAAATCAGGAACACCTGTCAGTCATGAATGGCTTATTGGCTGAGTTCATCAGCAGGGGAGCTGAGTTTGATCAGTTCTGCCATGATTAGTGTCACTACAGTCAAGTGTAATTTCTGTATAAATAGAAGTGGTGGATAGGAAAATAATTCAGTCCATCCCTCTAAATTGTCTCAGTCAGCACAGACATCAAAACTGTCAGCCTGAGGTGGGGAAAGCACACATACCCAACCAACCCTATAATTGTATTCAGTATTCAAATACTTCAAACTACAGAATATTATTTTCAACATAAAACCAAAGAAAAATCAGTGTTGATGGTGCATCTTATCCAATTGGAAAATAGCATTTGTTTATTTTTCATTGTCTTTTTTTTTGGTAAAAGTATGCCAATAAGCTTTTGCATTTTATCACTTTTTACTAGTGGGATATTTTCATCTCTAAATAGGCCTCTCTTCTAATTCCTTACCTTAATGAATGATATCTTCTTCCAATCAGTTGTCCAAGACAGAGATTTGAAGGCATCCTATCCCTTCTTCATCAAATAGGTCACTAAGTCCTATTAACTTTATCTCCCTAATATCCCTGAAAACAATCCACTTCCTTGAGGCCCATTGTTACTAGGTTAGCTCAGACCATCATTATTTTAGTTAGAAATGATAGGAATGGACTCCTAACTGGTTTCCTAGGCTTTAATCCTGCTTGTTTTCAGTCTTTGCACCATATGTTCATCAGAATAATGTCTTTTAAAAAAAGATTATTTATTTATTTATTCACAAGAGATACAGAGAGAGAGGCAAAGACATAGGCAGAGGAAGAAGCAGGCTGCATGCAGGAAGCCCGATGTGGGACTCGATCCTGGGATTCTGGAATCACGCCCTGAGCCAAAGGCAGATGCTCAACCATTGAGACACCAAGGCATCTCAGAATAATGTCTTTTAAGTGCAAGTCTTAACATCACTCTTCTGCAAAAGCATATCCATGGAATCCCTCTGTCCTCAGGGTATATGCCATACTTCTTAGCATGGCATATCAGCGCCTTCATGATCTGATCCCAGCCTTACATTTGCAGCCTTAGCATGTCCCCATCAGACTATAGACCTGACATATTAAATGTAAGGGAAAACAATATACCAGGACTATATCACTTTTTGCTCATGTGATGATGAACATTATATTCCTAATGTTGATTGTATGATGAGTGAATTATTGGTAAATTACGGTCGATACAGCATTTTTGGAGAGGCAGGGAAAATGTATTTTACATCTAGAACCAATTTTGTCATTTAAAAGAGTGTCAGTTATTCAGAAAATTGGGTATTTTTTGATGATTTTTAGATATACGAGGTTTGCTTGCAAATGTGCACAGAGACATACACTTTTCAAAGAGCAGGTGGTTGGGAGACATTAGCTCTGTCTCATGTATCTATGTGTCTCTGCATAAGTCATTTTCACTGGACTTTGAGTTTCTCATCTGAGAAAATACGTGGGGGTAATTTATGTCTATGTTTAAAATCCAAGTCTATGTGGCAATTTAAACAATATATTCACAAATTCTTGAATACTTATTTTTTTTAAGATTTATTTACTTGAGAGAGATTGAAAGAACAACAGACCATGGGGTGGGAGGTGGGCAGAAGGAGAAGGGAGAGAGAATCTCAAGCAGACTCTATGCTGAGTGCAGAGCCCAAGGTGAGGCTTGATCCCAGGACTACGAGATCACAACCTGAGCTGAAACCAAGAGTCAGACACTTAATAGACTGTACTACCCAGGCACCCTTTGAATATTTCTTAGGACATGTTGCTTATTCCACTGCATTTGAGTGTGAGCCAGACTCAGTGACTCGTTTCTAACAAACAGAATATGATAGAAATAATGATAAGACTGATGCATTGGGTTCCCATGTCAGATGCGCTCGTTCACATATGCTTTCTCCCTCTCTCTTTCAGATTCATTCTGGGGCAAGCAAGCTGCCAGGTCATGAAGACACCTAGGTAACCTATGGAGATGGTCAAATGATGAGAAAAGATCTCTACCAATGAGAAACAGACCTGCCAACAATGTGAGTGCGCTTCGAAGTGCATTCTCCAGCCCCCGTCAAGCCTGGACTACAGCCCAGGTCAACAGCAACCTCTGCAGAGACAGTCAGTTAAAATAACTGCTAAGCCACACTGATAATGACCCTCACAATCTTTGAGATAACAAGTGTTTTAAGATGCTAAATTTTGGGGTGATTTTTTTTAAATGCAGAAACAGATAACTACTACAGACCAGAACCCTATATATTATATAATTTTATGACCTCATGATCTTTCAAGTACTCCTTAATTTTTAATATTTTTATTTTTTTGAAAGAGAGAAAACAGAGAGAGAGAGAGAGAGAGAAAGAGAGAACAAGCAGGGTGAGCAGGAGAGGGAGAAGCAGACTCCTGCTGAGCAGGGAGCCTGACACAGGGCTCAATCTCAGGACCCTGGGATCATGACCTGAGCTGAAGGCAGTCACTTAACCAAATGAGTCACCCAGGTGCCCCATCAAGTATTCCTTATTCTTGACCCTACACTTTTCTCAATGTCTAAAATGGCAAATTAATTGCTACTGTAGATTAACTTCTTAACTAAATTACTGAGATTAGAAAACAGATCTTACATTTGTACAATGTAAATTTACACATGTATTACTTATACTCTTAAATGGATTAGAGTTAATATATTTTCAATGAAAAGGAACTCATCTGAATGCCAGCCCAGTTGCATAATGTGGACCCCATGCTGTGGGATTTGCTGCTTTCACAAGTTGTATATGACAGGCTAGTTGCAATTACATCAATGAATTGTTTTCTATCATCCTCACCGGTGCATTAATGAAAGGCTGCACAATTAAAGATTATACTGCTTGAAGAAAGCAAGGCAACCAGTTTAAACAAGTAGATGAAATTAAAATCATTTTGCTGCACTAGTTTCCATTCCAGTAATTGCTGAAACTGCTCCAAAATGCTGTGTGCATCCATATTTAAGAATCTTAACATACTCAGAGCCAAATTTATCACTAAAAATGTAATGAATGGCTAATATACTTTTCTTAATTACTTTATCTAACTGGAAAACTGAATATTTACAAAATACTGAAGAAGGCTACATCCAAAGCCTTAACTCAACTCTGCTTTACAACAGGCTTCCCAAAGACAAATGGCAGGCCCAAGTACACTGTCTTTATACTTCTCCATCCCTCTTGTTTTTGTTAATCATTCTTTCCTCTAGCTGAACCCCTACTCTTGATTTTAGCAAATCATCCTTTCCTCATCAGTGTAGATACTTTTTATGTACTTTGGGTTCAATCAACTCAAATAAGAAAGAACCAGCTTGTGTCATGCCAGTCATAAGGGGCCCTGGGCTGGAAGCTTCAGGCTCATCTCCATGCTTTCAGGAGCCCATATGGCAGCTATAAACATAAAAGAGGGACCTACTAAGGAAGATGGAGATGGCCAACTCCCATTCAGAATTAATAATAAAAAATGTTGATTTGTAATCAAATGGTTCATAATTGTGCCCCTCACCCACTCACTTTTCTTATTTCCTAATAAAGAGGGTGGGCTCCTCATCCATAAGAATAATCTATAGTAAAAATGAAACAGTTAAAAAAAAAAACCTGTACTTAGCATACACACAGAAATCTTATAATGTATATGAATGTGGATAAAAATTGAAAAATATAACTTCCCTATGTGCACATTTTTGTTTCATTACAACCACGGTGTGGTTACACTTCAACATTTTATACCAACCTCATAAGAGAAGACAGATGTGTATCAAGTCCTGAATTCTACTGGAAATTCATATTTAGGCCTAAGGGCTTTTCTTTCTTCGGAGACTTGGAGGGATTCTTCTTGAATCTTCTTAATCAAGTTACTCAGCTATTTCAAGGCTTAAGACCTTCTGACACACTGATGACTTCTTCTTAATTGATGTCTCAACTATTATGAGACATCGACACAAACTTAGCCCTAACTGGAAGTATTTTGGGGAGGAGGATATGCTTGATTTCAAAAAGCAAATACGACAGTTTGTATATTCGAAGATACAAACTCAAAAGATAGGTAACAAAATTCCAAAGAGGCACTGCATATACTAACAAAGCCAAGAGTGAAATAAAATGAGAAAGCGGAAAAACATGCATTAGAGAAAAAAAATGTTTAATATCTCCTAATTATTCATACATGTCACATCCAAAAGATCGTAATACCAGAGGAACAACATTCAGAGATTGAAGTATGCTTAAAATAGGAACCAAAATAACAACAATAACCAAAAATGTCTTTAATCTCCATCTGCTGCATAATTAAGATCACATCAAACTGTATCTGTAGAATCTCCTTTCCTTGCTTATATTTAATATTCACTAAGTATAAAGGGATATTTTTGATGATACTTTATTTATTGATACTTCCCTATGAAGGATTTACAAACTAACATAATTAACTTTACTAGAAGTTACTACCACACCCATCAGCCTCAACGGTCATTTATCTTTGCCTCTGCACACCTCTCTAACATCAGGATAATTGCCCTATATTTATACCTCCTTTTCTCTCACAGTTTGACACAGATATTAATAATAATCTTTAAAAAGGACTAGGAAGAGCATTCTGTTAAATTTAAACTTGTTTGTGTTAGGAGTTTGTGTCTTAATTTGAGCATTTCTACCTCTAAGGTTTCATGTTGATAAAAATATACAGTTTTTAAAGGGTTACCCTCCTAATCTTTTTTTCAACTGTCTTTTGTAAACAATATATAATATGAATTCAAATGGAATTCTAGAAGAGGCAAGACTAATCTGTGTCTAAAGAAATAAGAACAGCATTTACCTCTAGAGGTGGGGGTGGGATACAGTGGGAAGGGGCATAAAGGAATGTTTTAGTGTGATGGTAATGTCGAGACCCTGAAAAGAGTTTGTGTTACACAACTGTATGCATTTGAATAAACACAGTGGATGTATATTTAAGATTTGTACAATTCATTGCATATAAATTTTATATCAAGAGAAAAAACACTGACTTCTATTTAATAGTATGCATGCTGATACACTTGGGAGATGTGTACTGATTTCTACAATTCATTTTTTTTTTTCTACAATTCATTTTGAAATGCAGTGGATAGAAAGGCGACAAGGCAGGTATACTAAAAATGTTAATGGCAGTATTTAGGCCATAGGTATATTCTTTCAAATATGCTCTGGTTGATGAGTTTCATAATAAGTATTAGAGAAAATAATGTCATTTTTTCTTCTTTTTTTGTCATTTTATCAAAAAAATAAAAGAATTAATACTTTTAAATTTTAGAACAATTCTATAGTAACAACAACACAATAACTCACAAAAATTTCTTTTGTTTATTTTTGGGAGCATTGGAGGGCAGGGATGCCAAACCTTTTACTGACATCAGCATTCTTCTGAAAACAATTTGCAAAATAGGCAATAATTCATTTTATCTCTTTCTATTGGAATCTGAGAGCAAAAATCTCTTATCTATAAGAGAGAACCAAAACCAATTTTATGGAACATTTTCTGCTTTGTTTCCTCTTTTGCACAAATTTAACATCAGCACACTGAGAAATAAATTTAGCCTTAAATATACTAATATTTCATGCTAATTTTCTTTTTCTTTTAGTTACTCCGTCACCCTATAACTGAGTTTTCCTGGTTTTCTTTTTATAATTATAACAATTTTAAAAAAAGCAAATGATATAAAGGCACTATTCATTAAAAATGAGAAACACTGGGCAACCTGGTGGCTCAGCAGTTTAGTGCCACCTTCAGCCCAGGGCGTAATCCTGGAGACCTAGGATCAAGTCCCACGTTAGGCTCCCTGCATGGAGCCTGCTTCTCCCTCTGCCTATGTCTCTGCCTCTCTCTCTCTCTCTCTCTCTCTCTCTGTCTCTTATGAATAAATAAATAAAATCTTTAAAAAAAAGAGAAACACTAAGAAAACATTGTTTACCAATAATTTAACTTACAAACTACTGCAAAGTCCATGGCATTTTGTTGGTATTGTAAAAGTCTAGAACTCTATTTTTAATCTATCATAAGGATAAGAGATTAGCATGTATGTATATGTATGTATGTATGTAATTATTTACCTATCAAGATTTATTTATTAGGGAGAGTGTGTATGGATGGGGAGAGGCAGAGGGAGAGGGAGAGAAAGAATCCTCAAGTAGACTCACTGCTGAATGTGGAACCCAATGAGGGGCTCGATCCCAGATCTCTGAGGTCATGAGTTGACCCAAAATAAAGAGTCAGCTGCTCACTTCATTGATCCACCAGGTGTTCCAACTTTTATTTTTTTAAAAAAATTCAAACAAGTGATAAAAATTGACACTTGTGGTTAGTACTGATTAGTCAACAACAACAACAACAAAACTTATGGCAGCCCAAAGAAAAATAAAGAATTTCAAATGAATTATATAGGCTGATATAATTTGAGGTGGCCCAAAGAAAAAAACCACAACTTAGCATTGTGCCTATTTTGTCACTAGAGTTGTACCATTAAAAGCCAGTCACCCAAATGACATAATGGTGCTGTTATGCAACTCATGGCTCTCTGGCTCAGTATTAATGCCATATTTTTAGAAAAGACCTTTGGTACATGACAAAGTGAGAAATTCTTAAGATCAAATACACTAGTATTAGATATATATCAAAGGCAGAAGCAGGATGCATTGAGAGCTGTAGTATCCAATACAGTAGCCACTACCCACTACTGAGCATTCAGTATATAGTAAGTCTGAACTGATATGTGCTATTAATCGTAAAATATACACCAGATTTTGAAACTATAGTATGTTAAAAAGTAAAATATTTCACGAATAAGTTTATTTTGATTGCATGTTGAAATGGTAATATTTTAGGTATATTTAATTGAAGTATATTATTACATTGATTTTATCTCAGATTTATTTATTTATTCATTCAAAAGATTTTATTCATTTATTCATGAGAGACACAGAGAGAGAGGCAGAGACACAGGCAGAGGGAGAAGCAGGCTCCCTGTAGGCAGCCCGACGTGGACTCCATCCTGACACTCCAGGATCATGCTCAGGGCTGAAGGAAGATGCTCAACCGCTGAGCCACCCAGGCATCCCTGTATTATTTATTTTTTAATGAAGCTACTAGAAAATTTAAAATTACATGTGTGGCTCTCATAGTTTTAATGGAAGGGCTTATGTAGAGATTGGGCACAAGGCAGAAATTATTTTCACTTAAACATAAGACAAATTTTTGATTTTGAAGTACTGTACAAGAATAAAAAGGAAGAGAAGGAAATAAAATTTGATGAAACATGATTCACTAACACACCAAAAATCTTAGCCTGGATTTGTATTTAACAGTATCTTTTTTACATATGTTTTGAGCCTTGTTTCCTAACTCTTAGTAAAAAACATATTTTTTCTTTCCTTAGAGTAAAATCAATCAATCAACCCTATTTCTTTCTACTTTTAAGCTTCTATCCATCTGTCTGATATCTCTGATACAATTACCTCTTTTTTTATATATATATAAATAATCTCTTCTTCAATGAGGCTAATTGGGGGAATGGCCATAATAGTTTTCTGTCTATTACAAATCTCTTATAATTTATTTAGGAAGATTTGGAGATTTGGATCCTCTCCTCATTTAAAAATTTTACATTTAAAAAAATAAAAAATAAAAATTTTACATTTTGTTAATTAGCCATTTATTTGAATCAATATTGTTTTTTTTAATTGTTGTACTAATATATTATTTATCTTAACTACTGAGTTTTTGGCATCCCCATAAATTCTGCAGCAGAAGTGAATGTATCACTAACCTCACTATAATCTTAGCTCAGCAGGTAATTAAAAATAAAACAAACAAACAAAAAATCCCTCTTGTTTGCAGGGAGAATAAATCCTTTTAGGTGTCACAACAAATAGTGACTGGTCTTAACAAATCAGATGAATATTATTTCTTTGGCCAATGAAATAGAAAAAGTGGGCTGATCATTATAGCTTCTGAGGAAGCTTTTTCATTTTCTCTTCCTTTTTACTGATAAAATGTCACAGAATTCGCAGGCACATCCTTTCATTCTTCTTTATTCATATAGTCAATATGGATATCATACTGGATGTGCAACAACCATTTCTCAAAGACAAGGGGAAAAGCCCAGGAGCTAAGGATGGAAAAACAGAAATACCTAAAGGAAATTTCCTATAGTCATCGATGAGCAACTCGACCAGCCCTAGACTACACACTTGTTAGAGCAAACCAAACAGTTTTTTGTTTAAACTTCTGTAGGTGAGTTTCCCTGTATTTAAAGCCAAACATAATGCCAATTAATACACACAAATTAAATCCTAAGTTATTTTAAACCAATTTTTTGATAAAACTTTAACTTCTGCTTTAATCATAAGTTGTGCCTGCAAAAATGGGTATTATTTCACCACTCTATATATGTATGCATGCATGTACATATCTAAACATAAATCTATTATTTCATTTCTTGGACATATCATTCTTATTTAAATGCTGGGAAAATGTTCTCTGGTAAGATCACTTTTGCTTTCTTAGCTCCAAATTCTGTTCAGTCTTTCCATAATTTAATTCAGTTCGACAAATATTGACTGAATCACTCTGTTGGCTACTAAATTAACCAATTTAAAGAAAAATACAGTCTCTGCCCTTTGGCATCTTATAGATCAAATCAGATCACTCCTTAATATTAAGCTCAAAGCTATATTATAAGGTATCTTTCTTTAGCAATCTGGAAATTCTTGAGGACATTCTTCTCATCACTAAGTAGATGAGAGCATCTCAAACTAATGTGGTTGGTTGACTGCAGGTAGAAAGAATACAATAACCTTTTATTTGTTTGGTACTTTACACTTGCAAAACACTTCCACAAAGATTGTCTCATTTGTCTTTTAAATCTCTACTGCTGGAACAACTCGGTGAAAATCAAATCTTTAAGATTACTTCTATCTAAGCAGCAGTCACTTAGTTGATTTTGTTTTTTATAAATGAAATCTTTCATTTCTTGAAAAAAATTTCTAAAAATCCTGAGGAATGTACTGGAATAATTTTAAGCATGTCTCTTTCAAGAATAAAGGACAAAATTCTTTCTCTTTACAGATTTAAATGAATTTGGCATGCAGTATGTTATATAAAATGCACACTAATTTGTTTTCATTAGAATTGTTCTCCTGGCATGGCTTCTCTTTCTCTCAGTCATGCTTATTTATGCACTGGGCAGTGTTAGACATGCATGCATGCATTCATTCTTTCAACAGACAGTTTCTAATGGAAGGCACCATGCTAAGAGCTGTGGGAGAGAAAGACATACATTTCATAATTTCAGATTCTTGATGATCTTAAAATATGGCAAGAAAAACTAGGTATGTAGGCAAACCAGGATATAAGTACCATATGGAGGGACAATAATGAATATAAAATTATTATCAGAGAGGGTCTAATGCCCTTGAGATTTCAAGAAAGGGAGAATGAAGAATGAATGGCATTCCAAGGAGAGAAAACTGCAAAGTAAAGAAGTGATAAAGTGGTCCTGTACTGTTAATAACCCCCACACATGAAATAGAGAAACTTCATAAAGAATAGTACAGTTGAGGTTAGAATTACTCTAAAATAACTTAGATGTCAGACTAATTATTTTGTATTTTCCTCAAACAAAAGTAAATAAATGTTTTAGCTTTCAACTACTGTCGTATTTTTAAAAAAATTGAAATGAGATATGCAATTTCACCTACCAGATAAGTAAAAATTTGAAAACTTGATAATACTCAGTAATGGTAAAAATGTAAGATAACAGGTATATTCCTTTAAGCCTGGAGAACAGGCAAATCATTGCTTCTATTTTAGAGGAAAATTTATCAGTATCTATAAGATTTTATTTATTTATTTATTTATTCATTTATTTATTTATAAAGTACAATTCTTTTTTCTTAAAGATAGATTGATTGATTGATTGATTGATTTATGATGGACAGAGAGACAGAGAGAGGCAGAGACACAGGAGGAGGGAGAAGCAGGTTCCATGCCAGGAGCCCGACGTGGGACTCGATCCCGGGTCTCCAGGATCGCGCCCTTGGCCAAAGGCAGGCGCTAAACCGCTGAGCCATCCAGGAATACCCTCTATAAGATTTTAAATTCTTTGGATCCCTGGGTGGCGCAGCAGTTTGGCACCTGCCTTTGGCCCAGGGTGCGATTCTGGAGACCCGGAATCGAATCCCATGTCGGGCTCCCGGTGCATGGAGCCTGCTTCTCCCTCTGCCTGTGTCTCTGCCTCTCTCTCCCTCTCTCTCTGTGTGTGACTATCATAAATAAATAAATTAAAAAAAAAGAAAAGATTTTAAATTCTTGTATACTTTAACTCAGCATTTCCAATTTTTGGAATTTATTTTACAGAAATACTGGCATGAGTATATAAAGATTTGTGTGCCAATAATTACTCTGACAAAGATGTATTTAGGGAAAAGAAGGAACCTTGCCTACCCATCAATAGAGAATTCAAGTAATAAATTGTGGTATGGCCATATAATAATAGGTATTTTTTAAAAGGTCTATAATCACTAATACACAAAATTGACATATATCATTATGTAAAAAGAACCAGCTGCAGAACTGTATTTGTAGTATGGATTCATTTGTAACTTTAAAAAAAAAACTGTCTCTCTATATAAGTGTAAAAAAATTAATTGAGCTGTTTTTATATATAGAACATGGTTCTATATGTTAATAGAACCAGAAGAACAAAACAGAAAAATCCCTGTGTTCATGGAATTTATATCCTAGACAGGAAAGCAAATAAATAAACAAGGTAATTACAGCTTAAGATTAATCATGATGACAGAGACAACAGGATAAGTAGATAATGGGTCCTATGTTAAATAAAGTGTGCAGGTAGGCTATTCTGAAAAACAACAGCAGAGACCAGAATGAAGTGAGCCCTGGAGCTATGAAAATATCTTTGGGTGAAGTATTCCAAACTGAGGGAATAGAAAGAGCAGAGGCCCTGAGTCACTATCCAGGAAAAGAAAAATGTCAATGTGAAGGGACAGTCAATCAGAGGAAAGGTGGTAGGAAGTCACGGTCCCTTATTGCCCTAAAAATGTACACCGATTGTGGCTACCGCGGCCTACAACAATAGTAACAACAGCTACTGTGTTAACAGAGGCTTCTGCTAAACGTGCACACAGTAAAGTATCTTGCTTTATTGTCAGGAAATGAATCTATAAACCACTTGACCTTTAGTAGCGTTGATTTTATTTTGACTGACATAAAGGCAAATCACGAGAAGAGATTGAGAGAGTCCCTGGGCTGGCTGAAAGGAGGTGGGGGGGCGGGGGGTGCAGGGAGAGAACAATGCTGTTTGTGCATGGACAAGCCTGTTTGAAATCTCTTCCAGATAGTCAGAGAGATAAAAGAAAAAGACTACAAAGTATTGAGCCAGTACAGTGAAGGTTAAATATGAGCTCCTACTGCCATGATTTATCCATCCAAACAGCTGGGAAACTTCCAAAGTAGTTCATATATCACACGAGTGGAGGAAGCGAGTCTGACTGTATAAACACACCTCAGGGCTGCTACTGTTCCCATTAACTGTCTGTCTCGGTAAAGGTCTGCAAGTAGACAGATTCCTGCCGCAGCTGAACTGATAGAAAACTGCAGGTATGGATAAAAATTAGAGGGAGACACGTATGTCAAGAACACTCATGAGAAATTTTTCAGAGGAAAGGAAAAAAAAAATGATTTATAGGATTTGACTATTTTAAAATTTGACAGTTTTGGATTTTCATACTGTGCACACTTAATATTTTGCTGTTTAATGCTAAAGCCATGGCTTCAGTCCATTATGGAAGATGTTTATTGTTAAGCGTGTACAGTCTCTAATTGCAATAATATAGCTGACCCTTGAACAACACAGGTTTGAACTTGAGGGGTTCAATTTGTCAAAAAAAAAAAAAAAACCTCAAATTTTTTGATAAATACAGTAGTGTAAATGTATTTTCTCTTCCTTATGATTTTCTCAATAACATTTTTCTTTTCTCTAGCCTTTTATATTATAAAAATATATATAACACATATTAAAAATAGGCATTAATTGAAATTTACATTATTCATAAGGCTTCTGGTCAATAGTAGGCTCTTAGTGTAAGTTTTAGGGGAGTCAACGTTATATGCGGATCATTGACTTTGTTTGGGGGGGAGTGGTCAGTGCCCCTAACCCCTGTTCTGTGCAAAGGTCAGCTGTGTCTCTGATGAGTGTTTTGAGAACTTTCCTTAAATTGTTTTATAATCAACAGTCATGAATTTTGACACATACAAGTTAAAATAAACTAATAAAGATTTCAGAAAAAGATCAAACTCGCAAGGCCTAACTTTATGTGAAATGGCACCAATAAACCAATATCCACTTGTACTTATTTTCAGTTTAAAACACAAAAGCATGGCACTCTTAAGAGCCTTTTGATACTTAGGGAATTCTTATCTATTACATATTATTCCTCTTGGAAGATACTTGTTAGACATTCTACTTGATTAAAGAACAATCAAAAGACCACATTTTGGGGGTACATTGCAAGTTAATCTTTGCATAGAGACAATTTTATCTCCAAAAGCTATATTTCCTGAATCTTGTCCAAATACTGTCCTAAATCTAATTTTGGTCACAAATAGCACCAGCTGAAGAGTGTGAACTGTTCCCCCATAGCACCTCATTCCTAAAGGAAAATGTTAAAGATGCTATGAAATAGGAGTAAAGACATTAATATATTGTTTCTATTTAATTGAATTATGTTACTTGCTCAAACTTTAAACCAAACTTGTTCCATAAGAACATCTTTTTAAAGTTAAAAACAAATTATACATTCTATTAGCATCCATATACCCAATGTTCTTTCATTAAAAAGAGCTTTTTCTTCCAAAAGATTTATATATTCCTGTATAATAATGTAATAATATATATAGTCAGATATTTCATATATGTATACAATAAAATATTAAAAGCACATATTTCATGAAGATTATAATCAATTTCTTGTCATTGTGGTTCTAGGTTACCAAAATATCACAATAAAATTATTAAAAAAAAAGATGACTTGGGTAAGACTTTTCAATGAAATTCTTTTTGCCACTTCTTTAGTTAAATATCAAGTTTTTCATTTTCAAATGCAGATTTTGCTTTTCTAAGAAGCTAAGCAAATGAATTTAAATATACTTTATTATCACTCCAACAGATTTCTCATAAATCCATATTATAATTTATCTACGTCTCTTCATGGATCTAACACAATGTCTGTGTATATTTTTTTCTTTAATAAGTAAGTTACACACTTTCATAGATAAGCTTAAATGTCATCACAAACTGTTTTACAGAATTGCCCTTTCTTTAAGATACTGTTGACCATCAAGTCTATCCTGAAAATCTTTTTTTCACAACAAAAATGCTCTCCTGGTTCTGTTCATATTTCTGTTTTCCTCAATTTTGTTCCCTGGATGGTCATTCTTGCCCCTTACCTTTCACTGTTCCCCAGGGTTTTGTCCTAGATTATCTTCTTTTTCTCCCCCTGAGGGATCTTACCCAATTCTAACCCTCATTCTATTCTACTAACTCCTACATCTGTAGTTGCAGGTCTCATATCTAAGCTCAAGAATATCTTCTTGTCCCAAACCACATTCATTCTGTACCCTCTCTCTCAGTCTATTCTTTTTCCTGTAATATACAGCTTTGACAAACCCTGTGTCTCTTTGGATGGCCAATTCACAAACGAGGTGATCATCTTCATCCGCTTCCACACTGATGTCACATACTTCCCATTCTTCACACACCTCCTTCTAACTTGTCACTATGCTGTTTTGACTCTACTTCTGAAAGCTCCTTTGTATACATTTCTTCCTTTCTATCCTGGGCCACTTTGCTCCTAACTCAAGGATTCAAAGTCCTCTTTATCTTTCTGATCTATTGCACGGTCTTTACTTTTTCTTTTCTTTTCTTTTCTTTTCTTTTCTTTTCTTTTCTTTTCTTTTCTTTTTTTTTCTTTTCTCTTTCTTTCTTTTTCTTTCTTTCTTTCCTTCCTTCCTTCCTTCCTTCCTTCCTTCCTTCCCTTCCTTCCCTTCCTTCCCTTCCTTCCCTTCCTTCCCTTCCTTTTCTTTCTTTTTTTTTTTCTTCTTCTGTTTCTGTCATCCTTTCAGTAAATGTGATCGTATTATTTCCTCAGAGAGGGTACCTAATTCTCTGGCCTTATGTTTCCACATGGAGGCCTCTGAGCAAGAGTTAAACTCGTGTTCCCTTCCCAGAAAGGGTAATTTATTGATTAGGAGTTTGGAAGGGAAAAAAGAAAGAAAACTCATACTGGTCTCTTCTTCCATCTCTCTGAAGTTGCCCTTTATTCTGCATCTGAAGTTTCTTCACATGGTATTTGAGGTTTATTTCTGAAAGAAGAGGCCTGATCTTTTAGTGAGGGAGTAAGGCCAATTCTGAGGTGAAGTGTTAGGAAGTCAGTTTGCATATTATATTAAGTTATAATCTTGATCTCTATCCTCTGTACATCTTTCACTTGGTTCTGAACTTGGGTAGGGGAAAGAAAATACTATAAACAGGGTCTCCAAAGTTTCATCATTACTCTCTTGTTGAAAAAAAACATCGTTTAAATTGTCCCTGTTGACTAAATTATGAAATCCTTAGCATGGCATACAAAGTCCTTCCTAATTTGGTCCAAATCTACTTTTTCTAGGTTCATCTCTCGCTATTCTTCTCAAATCATCCAAAACTACAGTTACATCAAATCAGTCTAACATTTTAAAAGACAAATGCATTTGTTGTTTCTACTAGGAATGCCAGTTCCATTTTCTCTGTCTGGATGGTTCTTCCTCTTTCTTCAAGAGCCAGTGTAAATGTCACCATATTTTGTGTAAAGCCTTTCTCTAATGTCACAGGCAGGATTATTCACACTGCCTCTTTCAATTTTAGAAACAATGTCTTCACCTTGATATTAACTTAACACCAGTAGTTAGGATAGTACCTGGCAAATAATAAGTAGGCAATAAATGTAGAATGAATGAAGCTCACTTTATCTCATTGATGAAAAGACTGACACATAGCCTAGGTCTATGCAATACTAAAGAGCTTATGCTTGCAACTAAAAATCTTTTCTTTCTCTCTCTTTCTGTGTATTAATGTATGTATATGTAGGTGTATGCATGTGAATGTGCATGTATGTGTTTTGAAGGTAGTTAGTTATAAAAAATTATATTACCTTCTCTAACCATAGTATGAAGGCAAGAAAGGAGAATCCAAGGGTGGCCCAGTCATTTAAGCATCTGCTTTCAGCTCAGGTCATGATCGCAGGGTCTTGGGATCCAGCCCTGCATGGGCTGCCTCTTCAGTGATAAGTCTGTTTCTCCTTCTCCCTCTACTGCTCCCCTTGCTGGTGCTCTCTCACTGGCTCTCTCTTTCTCTCTCTCAAATAAATAAAATCTTAAAAAAATAAAGAATCCAAGTAACATTCAAAATGTTGTAGTCCTAACACAGATAACTCGAGCATTAAATTCAATATAATATTACTTCAACTACCTAGAACATAAATAAACAGAATCTTTATATTTTTAAGTAGGAAGGGTAAATTAAAAAAATGAAATCATGGATTTAATTTTATTAAGCTTCTAAGCTTCTTCTTAGTTTGAGGAATCTGCAACAAAATCCTTTTACCTTCTCTAAGTACATGATGGCATAAATACACAGAATTGGGTTCACAATGAACATTGAGAACATCTTTCATTTTAAAGCCTTTTAATAATCTAGAGTACTTTGAGATCATATAAAAATAAATCTCCTTCCTCATTTTTTTTGTCAGATGCTGACCCTCAGAGAAGGAAGGTGATTTGTCTAAGGCCACCCAGTACCTAAGACCAATACCAGGTCTGGAGACAAGGTTGCCCCCCCATCAGTCTAGAGTGCTTATCATTTCATAAAACTGCCTCTATCAACAATAGATTGCTTTTGTTCTCTTAGGAACACTTCATTTCCCTACTTAAAACTATGCAGTATCTTCTAATTATATTCAACTTGAAGTCAAAATTCCTGTGTAGGGTTTCAGAGCATGTTAATAATCTAGTTCTTGATTATGGGTCTATGTACTTTATGTTTCAGATTCTAAAAAATGACCCCCTCATTTTACATCTATGCCTTCTGAAAACAGAAGCTCAACACTTCATCTCCCTTTGTTACCTTCCTACTTTCTATTCATCCTTAAGTTTTTACCTTAGACATCACTTGGTTCTAGAAAACCTTCAATAAAATCCCAAATCTGTAATCAATGACTCTTGTGGGCTCCCAAAGCACTGAACAACCCCCTTCACAACACAAATAACAATGTATCATGATTACCCATCTACCATGTAACCTTCCATCAAACTATAAACTCCATTAAAGGAAGAACTCCAACTGTTTTGCTCAGCATTCTATTCTGTGAATTAGCAGAGATCCTGGTGTATGTCAGGTCCTCAGAAAGTAATGAATAGATCTTTGAGATAAGAATATTTTTAAATTAAAATAATTCCTTTTTCTTTATAGAGAAAAATATTTTAGTGTGGAGAGATTCATTGATTCAATATTACCTTATGAAGCAACACCTTAAATTTAATAAAAATACTCAAAAGCATTAGGTAGTTAGTATGACTAATAGATCATCTGTAAAAATCATGTAGTAAAATACTCAAGTGTTTATATTTGCATTATCAGTCTATTTGCAATCACCATTTAATAACTGTAGGCTTTTTTGGTAAGAAGAAAAATGTTAAAGGAAGAAACATCTAATGGAACATTACTTACATTGTATGTAAATTCTCAACAATTTCTCATCAGTTCAGCCTATTATACTATACACCTGCTAATCAAACTAAAAGAATTAAATAAAAAACTACAATGTTTAGTACAACTATAATGATTTTGAAAGAGCCTGAACTTTTCAATGTATGACAGTTTTCATTCTATACCCAATGCTATTTGAGTACCAAATTTGGGTAATGCATCGTATCTAAAGACATCAGCCATCCCCTGTACCTAGTTCCTTAAGACAAGTTCATATCAGTTTGATTCTGATTTTAATTGCTCAAGAAATGTATCAGTCATCTGGACTTCATAAAACATGAGATGTTTGTTCACTTATTCTTTTATTCATTTACAAATGTGATAGACACAGTGCTAGGTATGAAGGATACAGTGTAAGCAGATCAAGTACTCTGCTACTGATAGTTTTGAAGAATAGATATATATTAATCACACTAAAATATTTAATGGCACTTGAGATAAGAATCTAAGCATATTTAACAAAGAAGACTTCACATGATAAAGCCAGAAAGGGGGTTTGAAGATAAAATGCTTGAGCTACGATCTAAAGGACAAAATACATTCAAAAGGCAAAGTTTGCATGGGTTGTGAAGGGGGTTGTGCATGGAGGAATGTTCCAAACATAGGAAATCATATGTACAAGTGGCCTATGACTTGAAAAGAGAATGATGGAATCTGGAAGGAGAGCAAAGGGCTAAACATAGCTGAGTACTGCAATATCCAGGTGCTAATAGATTATGTTAAGGAATTGGCCTTACCTTAAAAACAATAGTGAGTCATTGAAGGCATTTAAGCAGTGGTGCGGAAAGTGATAAAATCATAAGTGCATTTTGAAAAGATTACTGTAATTCACACTGGGGGTTTGGGTTTATTTTGGAAAACCAGCAAAGAAGGTTACTGAAGGATTCCACTCAAGAGATCATATTAGCAAGATGATGCTGCCCTAGAGTGAGAGCCACAGAGAGGGAGGAAACTGAAAGGACAAGATCCTCAAAAGGAAAGTGGACAAGACTTGGAGATGGCATCAGAGTAGGAGCTGTCAATTCTAATAATAGGTTTCTGGCTTAAGTAACCCTAATAATTAATCCATCTCTTAAGATTTATATGTATATAAATGATAGGAAATAGATTATTTAGTTATCAAATGATAGGAATAGATTTTGGGAAATAGAATATATCCAAAGGAAACAAAATCACTATCTGCAGCCCATGCTTATTGCAGAATTATTTACAATAGCCAAGACATGGAAACAACCTAAATGTCCACCCACAGATATAAACAAAATGTGAGATATGCATACACACACACACACACACACACACTCACACACACTGGAATATTATCCAGCCTCAGAAAGAAAGGAAATCCTGCCATTTGCAACAACCAGAATAGATCTTGAGGGCATTATATGAAGTAAAATAAATGAGATACAGGAAGACAAATACTGTATGACCTCACTTAAATATAAACTTAGAAAAAAAATAAAATAAAAACTCATAGAGACAGAGAACAAGTTGGTGATTACCAGAAGCAAGGAGTGGGGAGTGGGGGAAATGAATGAGGTAGTCAAAGTTACAAATTTCCAATCATAAGATAAATAAATTGTGGGGATGTAATATACAGCAAGGTGACTATAGTCAGGAATAGCACATTTTATACTTCAAAGTTACAAGAGAGCAAATCTTAAAAGTTCTCAACACATGAAAAAAATAAATGTGAAGTGATGGAGGTTAAACTTACTGTGGTAATAAATTCACAATGCATATGTATGTCAAATCATTATGTTGTATACCTTAAATGAATACAATGTTATATACCAATTTATATCTCAGTAAAGTTGGTAAAAAGGAGAGAGGTAGGTGTTAAAACCCTGGACTCAACTACTCCTGCATGTAGATGAAAACAAAATATACCTCATGAAATTCATCTTGAAGATAAAGTGGGAGGGGCATCTGGATGGCTCAGTCAGTTAGGCGTCTGACTTGATTTCAGTTCAGGTCATGATCTCAGGGTCATGAGATTGAGTGCCTTGTGGGACTCTGTGCTGGGCATGGAGTCTGCTTAAGATTCTCTCTCTCTCTCTCTCAAAAAAAAAAAAAAAAAAAAAAAGAAGAAGATAAAGTGGGAGCATAATACCCTAATATGGTGAAGTAACTATTGAACTTTACCTTTCATTTTGGTCACTATTATGCATTGTTATTGATAATTGGAGATTTGAAGATAAGAACAGGAGTTTGCATTTGTTAGTTTTATGCTGCAATTCCTCCTCCCTTGCTAAAACAAGTCAATAATTTTAAAAAAGCATATAAGCAATCCTTTCAATTAGGACAAACTATATTATAGATAATAGGATTATAAACTAAATCTGACTTTTCCACAGAAATCTTATTGTAAGAAAGTTAGGTTTTTGTTTTGTTTTGTTTTTAGATTTATTTATTTGAGAGAGAGAGAGAGAGAGGGAGAGCGAGCAGGGAGAGGGGATTAAGGAGGAGAGAGAAAGAAAGAATCCTTAAGCAGACTCCCAACTGAGCACAGAGCCCAACACGGGACTGGATCCCAGTGTCCTGGGACCATGACCTGAATTGAAATCAAGAGTCTGCTGTTTTTAAATGACTGAGCCACTCAGGAGCCCCAAAAATTTAGCTTTCTGAACCAAGATTTGAGTCTCATCTTTTTATAGAAATGATCAGAAATACCACAGTTAATCAAATATAAAATAATAATCCTTAATAGTATAGTATTTCTTAAATTACAATCAAATTAATGAAAAATTAACTGAAAATATATTTTGTAAGACACAGAATCATTTTGCTATAGTATGTAAAATTCCTACATTGTTAAAAACCAAAGACAGGAAATCCTCAGAGTTGTGAAATGCAGAAAGCCTGCTTTACCATCACTGAAGAAATTTTGAGGGAGATACAGGGCTACTTGATATTTTTCAGGAGTAAAATTTTGGTTTCATTTTCTTTTCTCAGTTAAACATCCCTCTGGCATACATAGTCCAATCCAGCAAACATTGAAAGCCTTTTTTGTTGTTTTTTTGTTTTGTTTTGTTTGTTTTTGTATGTAATGTGCTAGGCATTGACAGTGCTCAAACAAAAAAAAAGCAAAGAGTGGTCTATAGTTCTTAGATTTAAAAACAGTATGTTATAAAATTAGTAAGAAAGAAAAAATAGTAAGAGAGGGAAAAAAAACAAAACAAGGACAGAAGAATAGGATAAGGTAGACAGATTCTAGGAGAAAAAAAATAACAATGAAATATACTCACATAGAAGTGGAAAAGATTACCATGGTCTGATGGGATTGGGAATTAGAGATCAAGCTGCTGGCCCTTGGGCCGCATTCGTGCCCAGACTCATTTCCTCAAAAGTGAATGATGACTTATGTTAATTTGTGAGCTGCCGTTTACAAGTGCTAATATGGCTGTAAGTGAAAATTATTTTAAGTCGAGTTGTTATAAATCAAAGATGATAGATGTTTGAGCCAGAAAGCTCCTCTCCATGGAAAATGCACCAATTATAAACAAACATTCTGATGAAATATTTCATTAGGTCGATCCAGTTGCATTATAGAGAATGGTCTCCTAAATCTGCACGCACTTCTCAAAATATTTGTTTTACATGATATTAAGAAAACCATTTATAATGTGATGCTATTGGCATAAATGTGATGAGAGAGCAAATGACAGGTAATGAGAAATAAATTTCACTGAATGGTACCTAGAAAACTGGCCCACTGGGGTAAAAATTATGTATACTCCTGTAAGATTTTATATCTAAAAAATGGTAGTATAAAGCCATGCAGCTTTGAAAGAGAATGGTGGTGATAACTGCCAGCATACACCCAAAGTATTGGTTTTGCTGATCAAAAAATTTCCTGTTAGGTTCCGAAATGTAACATCTGCCTCTGATATAATGGACCAATAATTGAAGCATATAGTGTAACCTCACGGGGGCTGCACTGCTGTTTTATTTATTCTTGCCCAACTGTGAAGATAAACTTCACTAAATACATGTGATATCCTGTCAATTCAGGATAAGCATATTTTTCCTTGGACAGATGGCTGGTGAGTTAAACACCTGGATCATCTCAGGGCTGAAAAATTATAATCATAGTAGATACAGGATCTCAGAAACAAATCCACTTAGACTGAAAACATTCTCCTCAAGAATTTTCAGGGGCAATAACACCTATCCCTTTCCAGCTCAGCTGTAATCTAACTACCATCTCATTTGCCTTTAAAACCATTATACTTCACATGACAGGTTTATATTCATATATCATTCCATCACAGATTTTTTTCTCTCTCCCTAAAATCTTATTAGTCCAAAACAAAACATTATGCTGTACATGATATTTGCAATGGGAGGTTCCTCTTAAAACAGGATAAACCCCTATCCTCTAGAACATTTTCTCTAATCTCACTTCTTTAACTTATGATTAGCATACTTCCAATTTCCTAATACCACACTATTCACTTGGAAACACACATCATCTTCTGCCCTATTTGAAAATCCAACTGTATATTGCCCAAGATTCTTTTTACTCCTGGGGACATACAATGCATACTTGCTAACAAGTTTTTATGCCAGCAGAATAATCATGTCCTCTGTAGCTGCATTGTCTCTAATAATTTGATTATACTATTAATATTTATTGTGTCTATTTTATGATCTAGACTCTGTTCTAGGTGGCTTGTATGTAACAAATCATTAAATTCTCACAATAACACTATGAAGTCAAAACTACTATTTCAATTCTGCAATTACATTGAGACCCAGAGTGGTTAACTATCTTGTCCAAGTTCATGTAGCCACAAAGTTGTAGAGTCAGGATTGGAAAACAGTGAGGCTTTCTCCAGGTCGTTTGTTTTTGACCGTATGTAAACTGTTCTCCTATACCTTGACATGATTTATGATAAAGTTTAAATCTGGGTTTTATATAAATTTGCCTTTCTATTTTTTAAATGTTTAGCCCTTTCCACATCAAATAGCTGTCACAAATATATTTTTTCTGTCAGGCTGTTGATTGATATTAAATATTAGGTATGTTAGACATATACTATATATTTATGTGTATATACACCTATTACATATATATTTCTGATAGGTTGACACATAACACAAAAGATTATTAATACATGCAAAATGTAGATGCTCTTATCAGTTACTCTTGGAAATCTGTAAGTAATCCCATTTATTAAAATCATATTGATTATGAATAATAACACATATTGTTACTACTAATCATACACATATGGTTACCACCCAGAATTTCAACTTATCCTACACAGTTCTGCATTCATTCAGCAGAAATCTGCTTTTGCTCCGATGTGCAGCAGTTATGTTTCATGACTGACAATTATCCCATAATGAAAAACAAGTCACAATTAATAAAAATCAAAACTAATACCTGCTACATTCATTTAATGATTTAATGAACTAAGAGAGAGTTTTATGAAAAGACCTATAAAAGCAAGAGACTCAATTTCCAATTAGAATCAACATTCATGAGTCTTCAGGCTCCTAAGGGAAAGGAGAAATCTATTCAGTTCTTTCTTCTTCAAATTTCCCTCTACCTGTAAAAAGGCATTAACTTTCAAAGAAAATCGTGGTTAGCACATCTGTTCCCTCTATATGAGTTAGAAATGTTTTTGTGAGACAACTATTATGCTGTAAAAAACACTAGTATAACGTCAGCAATTACTTATGTGGTATCCCTACTACATTTTTATATTTGGCCAATAATTACAGGTTCACATAGAAAACTAAGTTTACTTAATAATTAAAACAGTCCTTAAAATGAATAGATGTACCATAATAACAATGATAGGTAACATTTCCCAAGTACTCACTACATGTCAGAAATATTCTATATCCTTAGAAGCTATTAACCCCATTTAATTCTTATAATACTATTAAATCAGCACTATTATTATTCCCATTTTAATGATAAGCACGGAGTAAATTAAATAACGTGGCCAAAGTCATACAGATAATATTTGAATACAAATGATGTTGCTCCATAGCTTTCATTCTTGACCACTATTCTAGACTGGTTTTTCTTCATCCTAGTTATAAACATTCAGTTTTATTTCCAGTTTTGCACCATTACAAATAATGTTATAATGAGCTCTATACTTTTTTGAGCTTGTCCCATTATTTTCTTAGGATAAACTTCCCAGAGGTATAAATGCTGGAACAAATGGCATATATATTCATCTTTGTCAGGCTTGTAGGTGAAAAATGGTATTTTGAAGTATTGCTTTAATTTACATTTTTATTAGTGAGGCTGAGCATATTTTAATTAGTGGTATGCTAGAGCTAGCTTACACAGGTTTTGAGTATATCTTTCTGTCTCCGCCTTCAGCGACATCAAGTTGGTAGCCTGAAACTGGCCACATGTAGGAGTGTTTTCACTTTGGAAAACAGCATGTGCTAGAAGCTAAGTCTGTTTGATTCTATTCTGTTTTAGACAGCCCCTTAAAAACCCTATCTCCGTGTATAACGTCCATGGACTACTCATATTCTTTGCCTAGATAAAAGTTCTGCTATAGTTCTGTTTCTTATTGATTTGTGAAATGAATGTTTTTATCTAGTAAATTATAAAAAGAGAAAAAGTTTAGGTACTAACTCTGGTAACCATGATCTTGAAACACTGGCCATACAACTTAGACATTAGTTCAGAAATGATAATGCCAAAATCTAAAGTATAAAACATTATCAGTTTCAATTCAGAATCTGCTACAAAATTATTAAACATCTTTACATTAAAATAATAATTTAGGTTTGTTTTAAGATGCTTTATAATAAAAACATGTGCACAATATATGCCCTTTTGAAATGCTATAGTATAAAATATGGTAAAGAAACTCTAAGATTAAAAAAAAAAAAAAAAAAGAAAAGAAACTATAAGGTTTTGTGGTTTTGTTCTAGAACAGAGACCTGAGTTTGTAATTAGAAAAAAGAAACAGGGCAGCCCCCATGGCCCAGCGGTTTAGCACCGCCTTCAGCCCAGAGTGTGATCCTGAAGTCCCGGGATCGAGTCCCATGTTGGGCTCCCTGCGTGGACCCTGCTTATCCCTTTGCCTGTGTGTGTGTGTGTGTGTGTGTGTGTGTGTGTGTCTCTCTGTCATGAATAAATAAATAAAAATCTTTAAAAAAAAAGAAGACATTTAGTTCTTTTTAAAATTAAAAAAACACAAAAACATGTTTTTGTTCTTCCTTTAAACACATGTGTACTCAAGATCTAATAGAACAAAATATTACAATTTTATCATTTGAACACTTTAAATATCAGAAGGTTTTTTTTTGCCTTTTAAAAAAAGATTTTATTTATTTATTTGAGAGAGAAAGCATGCACACACAAGCTGGGAAAGAGACAGAGGAAGAGGGAGAAGCAGGTTTTTTTTTTTTTTTTTTTTTTTTTTTTTTTTTATCTTACTGCTAAGGTTGCAGTATTAGAAATAGCACACTGAGCTATGGGTAATCTGGGTAACTCGCTTTGTAACTTTTAACTAACAGGTAACATAGTTATGCGGTTTTCAAACAAGAATGCTATTCTTGAAGATGTACATATCTAATAAAAACTATTCCATTTACAAAATAAAAGATATGACTAAATTAGTTGACATAAAACATATCAAACAAAACTATTGAGTTTTTTAAAAAAATTAATTGTTGCTGCCATCTCTTTTCATAAAGCTGTACTTTCTTTCCAAGTACACTAAATTACTATACTAGAGGAAATTTTTCTTTTGCTAGATTTTTAGCTAATTTATAAAAGTACATTATATAAGATTTTGAAATTCCATTATATATATAAAAAGGAAAGGACATTCTTTGAGGACAAAGGAATTAAAATTCCTTCAACAGGAAAATCCCCAAAACCAAATGACCATGAAATTCATTTATGCATAATTTTACTACTACTGGTCAAGAACAATCAGAAAATAACCTCCTTTTCTATTTTTCCAAAGATATTTTTACAGATTAACCATAGGAGAAAGGTCTTTCTTTTTCATTTTGGATTTATGATTTAAAAACCTGACACTTTTGAAAAATGCCTTATTACTGCTTTCAGCATGCTCTGTTTCTATTCAGTCTGTTTTCAAAGTCATTAAATCATATTTATGAAGTGACCATACACATCACTAGCAATTTTGATAACTGCTTTTCTCCTGCCTTAGGTCATTAGTGGACTGAACATTTTAAAATGAAATAAAACATTTTATGCGTCACAGAATAAGAAATGGTCTGAAACAAGGGGCATGGTTCTTGGTGTACTATGCTATTGCCTGGGGCTAAATCCCATTTCCAGAACTTTGTTTAAATCTTGATCCTTCCCTGAAATGACCTGGTCCTCTTTTCCCCATCAAACCTTAACTTCTAAGACCAGTGAAAGACCCTATCTTCTTGACTATTTCAACCATCATTAACTATCCCTTCCTACCCCTGACTCCAAATACTCATAGCTACACCATACACTAACACTTATTCACATAAGGTTTTAAATTGGTGGATTGTGTTTTAGTTATGTTAGTGTCATCTAACAAATTGTAAATTCCAGTAGGCAAGGATTATGTCTTATATAACTTCCTAAATTCTTTACTCCTGACACCTTCAAGCACATACACTTAATATCTCTTCTGTCAGTTTGGAGCACCTGGTAAATGCTAACAGCTTAACAGGCTGAGTACAAATGAATGAGGTATCTGTTAGTTTTTGTCTATTTGGTTTACCAATCATGCAATCTCACCGCACTGAAAACATTTTTTACAGTTTTAGATAGGTTTGGAAGTAACACCAAAAATACAGCATTGTAATTTTAAAAAAGGGATACTCCAATTCCAGAACATTTTCACAAATACCTCCAAATTAATTCTGCCTTAATTTAATGACAAAACCAAGAATCAGCTTCATTTGGCTTTCTTAAAGACAGGTTCACAGAGAAGGATTTAAGTATTTAGCTAGCCTCCTGGCTTGAAAAGCTAAAAAAGGTGAAGATTTAAGGACCCATGTAGTACAAATTTTGCCCTCTTGGTATGCTGTCTTTGTTCAGAACACACACACACACACCACCCCATGAGATCACAGTTACTTGTTCTTCAAGAATGCTTGGTAGGCCTCAGATAAAAAAAATTGGCTATTTAGAAATCAAGTTCAATTAAAATATAAATAACCCTCAAAGAAATTGTTTCTTTTCATTATTTTTTGTTTGTTTCATCTTGTTTTGTTTGTTTCTGTTTTAGTCTTCTAACACGTAAGTGCTTCAATCTTCCCTAGAGTGACAGCCAGCTCAGAATAACTCATGATGCCCATGATCACAAGTGCAACACTTAGGAAGAAGAATCTTAAAAGGGATGCATAGTTTAAGTTGCTGGGGAATTGGGACCAGTCTGGTTCCTGAATGGATGGAGGAAAAACAAGCAATGACATAATTGAGAAATTTGGCTTAAAAGGGGACATAAGGAAAATTGAAAATCAGATTTTTTTTTTTCTCAGCTACTGAGTAGGTATGGGGGACAGAGGAGAAAAACAAAGTTTATTTTACAAATTATAAGCATATTTTGGGAAAGTTTTATTTCTCTGTGCATATAAAGTACATATTTCAATATTTTATAAATATGCTTCATTGTTCTGAAAATGCAAATAAATACATAAAGATTTCTCAGGCAGTTGTCTAATGAATGTTTAAACAGTAAAGTTAATTATCCTACAACTTAAAGTAATTGGTGTTTGATCAAAACAGCTATGTTGGCATTGAATTCAAATGTTTGCTTATAAGAAATATATTCCTTTGAATTGTTTGTCACCTAACTAAACTCAAGGCATTTTGAAATAAAATACATTTGTATCCTCCATATAGGTTTAAAAATTACAATTAGATTAAATTAGAAACATAGGACTGGAAAGTGCCTCCAGAGGTCATTTAGTCCATTACTGCTCCTGGCATTTTCACTTAAATCATTTCAAACATATGGCTAACTACCTTGTGCCATCTTTGTTAAGCAATCCCAGTTCTTGGCCGCCCACATTAATGATGTGTCTGCCTAAACACTGGTTTAACCGTTCTATCTGATTTAGCTAGTCAAGAGTGTCAGATAATCCATCCACTCAGTAAAATACCTCCCAGTTAAATCAGTCAAACTGTGTAGGTGTACATCTGACTTAGCTCATTTTTTGGCTTTACTTTACTGGTAAAAACAATTAAAGCACTAAAATCAGTGTGGGTGTGAAGAGACAACCTATAAATCAGGTTCTTCCCTAATCTCACTAAATTGTTCAGACCTGATTTTAATCAAATTTTACTCAACCTTGCCACCCTGGAGCAAGAGACTGTCTATGTTCCTATCGTTGAAGGTCTTAAATAATTTTCCCGTTCCCTATGCTCTTTCTTTAGGCAAAGCAAAGTAAAGAGTCAAAGAATAAAATGGATTATATGAACCAACAAAAACTCATAAGGAAATCCAAGGAAAGATTTGTTTTGGTTCTTTTTTCCCCTGCGTCAACATACTCAACATTATATTCAAAAGAATACCAAATGATGAGAGTGTGTAACTAAATAACACATGTCAAAATGCTTGCTACTTCTTTAAAGTGATTCTTTCAAGAAATAAGAAATTCAGTCTTGTCCTGTTCTATTTCCTTTTCACACTCCTGTGAAAGCAATGAAAAAGTTTTAAACTTATGTATTCTTTGTTTAAATAGCATTTCCCCTTAAAATCAAATATATAATTGTAAGGTTTACATTATTCTCTCTTTGTCAGACTAAGATCAGATTTTAGGTATTGCTCAGAGGCTGAACACTAAAATAAAAAATACCTGGAGCTTACTAGACTCTATATTAAAAGAGGATGTAAGGAAGATCATCTAAGATGATATTATTTAGACAATAAACATAGAATGACAACAGTGCTATGCTTTAATATTGCAAAAAACATCTGATTATTGATAGTAATGAGGCTGTTATATAAAATACTGTATTATGGGGCACCTGGGTGGCTCAGTTGATTAAGCATCTGCCTTTGGCTCAGGTGGTGATATCGAGGTCCTGGGATTGAGCCCTGGGTTGAGCTTCCTGCTCCTCAGGGAACCTGTTTCTACCTCTCTCTCTGCCTGCCACCTCCCTTGCTTGTACTCTCTTTCTGTCAAATAAATAAATATGTAAAAAATTAAAATAAAATATTATAATTATCGGTATGAGTTGGTAATTTCTCCAATTAAAAATTTCAACCAGGAAGACAGTTATTCTTTCTGCATATGTTGTCAATAAATGCTCCACAATATGGAATCATTAAAATAGCTTATGTTCAAAGATACCAAAATAAACTTGCAACTAGAATATCTGTCTTAGACCTGTTAAAATTTTTTAAAAGAGGATTTTTAAATATGTAATCCTCAGCCTGTTACTATTTTGTAAAATTAAGGGCATGCAACTCCAAAGGAGAAGAGACATTTGACTCCAACTTGAGATAATATCATAAATTCCTCTCAGAGGCTTAGCCAGTGTTGTAAAGGAGAGCAAATAATAATGCAAAGGCAGATACAAATTATTCTCAGAGGCATGAATGATCTTCAAGGTGAAATATTAGAAGTGACATTATGAAATACAAATAATGTGACTGAGAGCTGCTAATGTTCTGATATATAGCAATATGTTCTCACCCATTAAAGTCTAATTTTAGTGCATTGACAGTTAACAAGCTCTAGAAATAAGACATCTAATTTCAATTTTACTCTTTAGTGATATACTGTTGCAATATCTCACATATACCACAAAGAAAAATCTTCATATAGGAATTCACCACTTAACCTCATAACTCTAGAAGTCCCTATCTTGGTAGGTAGGGCCCCAGTTAACTCAGTTGCTCTGATCAGAGATGAGTAGCTATTCATGGAAAACCCCAAATCGTGTCAATTGTCCTTTGCAAATATCTTTCATTTCTCCTCTTTTCTTGGCTCCTCTTCTCCCTCCCCCTTCTCCTCCTCTTCTTATTGTTTCAACTCTAGTCTTAATTCTTTGCTTTCATCACGAAGACAGTTCGGTCTCTACCTATCTCTTCAGTTTTATCTATTACCATTTTTTTCTATGCTCAATAGATTTGAATCACATTTTTTTTCCAGCTGTTTATTTTACCTAGAACACGCCGTTTTCCTCTCTTTATCTAGATCCTTCAGATCTCAGCTTAAGTATTGAGGTTAATCTTCCCTGACTAGGTGAATGTTACCTGATAGGGTCTCCCACTCATTCTTGCAATGTTTCCATTGTCTGGTTTCTCTGTTAGAAGAGAAACTGCGTGGGGATAGAGATAATACCTATAGCTGCGCCTGACATATAGGTTCTTATGAACTGCATGTTGAACGTTATGAGAGCTGAAAAGATATATAAATGAGTTATTTTTCTATATATGTCTGATTATTTTTATCATTAATTGAAATTATCAGTGACTTCTAATTCACTGTTCCTAGAATCAGTGGTGTGTAAAGGATGGTTCTTTCCTCTCCCAATACCCAGTTCTCTACCTCTGCCTTGTCTACTGTTTATCTCTCCATCTTTAACTGTTCTGTCATTTTATTTCAAGACTTCAATCCACGAAGGCAAAAGAAACAAAAGCAAAAATGAACTATTGGGACTTCATCAAGATAAAAAGCTTTTGCACAGCAAAAGATACAGTCAACAAAGCTAAAAGACAACCTACAGAATGGGAGAAGATATTTGCAAATGACGTATCAGATAAAGGGCTAGTTTCCAAGATCTATAAAGAATATATTAAACTCAACTCCAAAGAAACAAACAACCCAATCATGAAATGGGCAAAAGACATGAAGAGAAATCTCACAGAGGAAGACATAGACATGGCCAACATGCACATGAGAAAATGCTCTGCATCACTTGCCATCAGGGAAATACAAATCAAAACCACAATGAGATCCCACTCACACCAGTGAGAATGGGGAAAATTAACAAGGCAGGAAACCACAAATGTTGGAGAGGATGCGGAGAAAAGGGAACCCTCTTGCACTGTTGTTGGGAATGTGAACTGGTGCAGCCACTCTGGAAAACCGTGTGGAGGTTCCTCAAAGAGTTAAAAATAGACCTGCCCTACGACCCAGCAATTGTACTGTTGGGGATTTACCCCAAAGATACAGATGCAATGAAACGCCGGGACACCTGCACCCCGATGTTTCTAGCAGCAATGGCCACAATAGCCAAACTGTGGAAGGAGCCTCGGTGTCCATCGAAAGATGAATGGATAAAGAAGATGTGGTTTGTGTATACAATGGACTATTCCTCAGCCATTAGAAACGACAAATACCCACCATTTGCTTCGACGTGGATGGAACTGGAGGGTATGATGCTGAGTGAAGTAAGTCAATCAGAGAAGCACAAACAGTGTATGTTCTCATTCATTTGGGGAATATAAATAATAGTGAAAGGGAATATAAGGGAAGGGAGAAGAAATGTGTGGGAAATATCAGAAAGGGACACAGAACATAAAGACTCCTAACTCTGGGGAACGAACTAGGGGTGGTGGAAGGGGAGGAGGGCGGGGGGTGGGGGTGAATGGGTGACGGGCACTGAGGGGGGCACTTGACGGGATGAGCACTGGGTGTTATTCTGTAAGTTGGCAAATTGAACACCAATAAAAAATGAATTTATTATAAAAAAAGACTTCAATCTATTTCTTCATTATTGCAGACTAAAAATTTATTTTATTTTATTTTATTTTTTTAAAGATTTTATTTATTTATTCATGATAGACAGGGAGAGAGAGAGAGGCAGAGACACAGGCAGAGGGAGAAGCAGGCTCCATGCCAGGAGCCCGATGCAGGACTTGATCCCGGGACTCCAGGATCGCACCCTGGGCCAAGGCAGACGCCAAACCGCCGAGCCACTCAGGGATCCCAGATTAAAAATTTAAAATCCTCCAAAAACCCTGGTATATCTTCAAGCTATTTTTTTCTTATTCTTAAAATATTTGTGAGTTTCTTTCTTGAGAGTGACATAACAATGACTTGTAGTAACAATCTCCAATGCCCCAATTTACAAACAAGTTTATATTCCATAAAGTGCATTAAATATGTTATAGGCACATAGTTAGCTTCTACCTACCTCTTCAAATCACTACAAAAATATTAAGCAAAATGAGTGTATCCTAGTATAATCCAACTTAATGAAAAAGTTTCTTCTTTCATTGTAATTCACCTTGAATACCTGAGCACCATTTGTTAAGGTGCAAAAGATTTGCATTGGTTTATAACACCCTTAAATAATTATATCAGATGCAATATGTAACCCTCATAATGGACTGCTAGCACTTCAAAATCTGACTTAAACAGGTCGAAAACATTATCTTGACAAGAACCAAAAGATGTAAGCCAATTATATCATAAGATTTACTGCTAGTAAAACTATTTTAGATATAATGTTACTTACATACTGGAACATGTCTTTGTAAGGTTAATGAAGCATTTGTTTTTGATAAAGTCTATATAGATATAACATAATAAAATTTCATAAGAGTAACTACTTTCTAAGTGAGAATTCTTAAATGCTATTCTCCTAGTCACTGATAGCTTCGCGTTCTAAAAAGTCTTATTTACTGAACTAGAAATATTTTAAAATTTCAAGTATGTGATTATTATCTAGAGCCAGCATTTTCATTGGAGATTTATTTAAATGGTTCAATCTACTTGGGTAGGTTCTAAGTTCTACCTTTTAAGAAGGGTCTTTGGTACATCATTGCATTTAAGTCAAGTAAAATTTTGAACATTACTAATACAAACATCTGTTCCTTTACAATGAATGTTACAGCCCTTAAGTCAATATCAACGGGATAAAGGCTAGACACCCAAACCTAAGGAACAAAATCTACTCAATTTCATACCTTAATGATGAAAAGTTTTAAGAAAAATATTTTGGATACTAAAAATATATCATTTTTATCAAAGATGGTTTGACTCTTTTGTAACTGGATATTCTTTTAAAAATTAAGAAACCAAACCTGGTTCCCATTTATTCTGAAAACATTGTAACTCAGAATACAACTTTAGAATTGTATCAAACAAGTGAATATAGACACAATAACATATAAAATGTCCAAACACATCTGAATTAGGCTTATTTAGTTAACTACATGTTTCCCTAAATTTCACTGCCCCTTCTTAATAAGGATCAAACTAGTGATCATATAGGACTATGAGTTAGGTTAAAACATACTTCTGTATAACTACCAATTTTATTAGTAAGTATATATTTCATCAATAAGTGCAGCTCTATAACATTTTATAAAGACCTAAGGAGGTGATTCTCAAACTTCAGACTGCAAGGGCTTATCACATAGATTGCTGAGTCTTATCTCCATTTTTTGATTCTGTAGTTCTCAAAAATTTGGATTTCTGGGGTGTCTGGGTAGCTCAGTCAGTTATGTGGTTAAGCGTCTGCCTTAGCTCAGGTCACGATCCCCGAGGTCCTGGGATGGAGTCCCCCATTATTAGGCTCCCTACTCAGCAAGGAGTCTGCTTCTCCCTCTCCCTCTGCCCCTCCTCCTTGCTCATGCTCTCTAATAAATAAATAAATAAATAAAATATTTTTAAAAATTGCATCTAATAATTCCCTATATAATGCTGGTGCTGTTGTTGGTCTGGGGACCACATTTTGAAATCTACTGGTTTAAGGATTAATTCTATTTTTCTGTCACTGCAAATGAGTTTTGACTTTATTATTTTTTTAACATAAAGTACATTGAGAAATAGAAAAATTTACAGTGTACTTGTAGGTATAGGTATTCTGTTACCTGAGGAAGATACTATTCCAAACTGAAATAGAAGCTTGCTAATCCTTCATATTGACTTGGGCATTGTTGGCAATGAACCTCTGATTTTTGTAGTTGTTTATTTTAATTTTCTTTCTCCTAAATATTGTAATCAACCTACCATTCTATATAAATGTAGATTATATTTCAATCTGTTTTATTTAATGTGGTTTTCCACATATATTTCTTTCATTTTGTCATCATTCTTTCTTCAGAATTACTTAATAAAAGCCATTGGGCAAATGTTTAAAAAAAAAGAAAAAAGAAAAAGGAAGGAGAAGAGAACAAATAGGGGAAAAAATAGAACAATGATGCCTTTGGTCTTATATCTTTTCTTATCTTCTATGGTCTTATCATAGACAGAGGCCACATCTTTTAGAGAAGGATTCATACTGGGAAACTTAGGAGGTCTCTCAGGAGCTATATACTATACTTGCTAGTAGACTGGCTTTATTTATATTCCCAGCTAGTCCACCTGATATCTGAAAGTTTTTCACTGTTACACTGTAGACCGATCAATAGTGTGATTTGATATCCATGGGGAGGAGTGAGACACCCTCTGATACTTCCTATTTTTAAACAACTAAAGTTGTTTTGTATTCCCTAAACCATATTGATCCATGAAGCTAATGATAGTTTTACTAAAGCTCCCTTTTGTAAACTCTGTCACAGAGGAAACCTTGGAAAATTACAATTAACGGCAGGGAAAATGTTGGAAATCTGTTTTACCACGTAACTTTACTGCCAGCTCCTGCTATGTGCAAAATAAAGCTAGACCCACATGTTTTTCCTCCTGGGTTTGGATATGACTAGACTGATACAGTGGCAATGAAGATGCCTTATATTTACACCTCCAGGGTGCTTTAACTCTCTCCCAACTAATTTGCCATCATGTCCATAATGAGAATGAGCTGTAATGGCTGAATTGGCATTGTCCCCACTTTTCCATTTCAGTAGAAATTTTAAAAGGAGGTTGTTACTCTACAGGCTCAAGTGATGCCATCTGCTTTTCCATTTGGGGAAATGCACATAAAAATGGTGGAGGAGAGTTAGGTATTTAATTAGAGATGGACTATCTGTTTCCCCAAATTTCTCTAACTTGACACCTGCTGGGTCACACACACAGGAAACAAAAAAGAAGGTAGAAAATCTTTCCTGAACTCTGGTAGGAGAAATGCTAAAAATTAGGTTGGCCATTGAACATCACAAATGCACATTTTTCTACTACCTTAAAATAAACACAAATGTTTTCATTTATGCGCAATGCATGAGAACTCTTAGAACAGTACAATTCTAGTTCTCAAGAAAGTCATCTTATTATTCATATATGAATCTAGATTTCTAGGCATATATATTTCTGAGACTATATAATAAAAATTCATATTTAAAAGGGAATTTAAGATTTGTCATCAATAATAGATGTCTTACTTTACCTACCAATAAAAATCTCCTACCTACGGATGTAAGACTATGAGGAATACTTCATTTATAATACTAAAAGATATGGCATTACTGTTATAGCTTCAATGAGCCAGTAATGTTTATGGTAGGCTTTCAAGACTGTTGAGTGCATACTTTATCCAACTACTAGAGATATTTTTTCTTTACAATTCTAGATCCATACCACTATTTTGACTATGGCACAAATGCAATGCACATTTCAATAAAACAGTACAGCTTAACAGGCTAATAAAAAGGACAGTAAAGGTGCATTAAATTAGAATTTAAGACGTCTCCTGTATTTGCAGCATAAATGCTAATAAAAATATAAATCTGTTATTAACTTTTTATAACCATGCAAAGTAATAAAAGTTAAAAAATGTTGAGAATTTATCAGCACATGTCTATAAGATGGACAGAAAAGAATAAAGTTAAGCTGTGAAACAAAACTATCAGGGAAGAAGGAAAGAAATTTTTAGGGCAGGAGAAAAGGGAAATTATACTTATCTGTATATGTACTATCTGTATGTATACTTTGACTTCTTTCAAAAATAATCTGATTTTGGTCTATAAAGTAGTCTGGGGTTGATCTTTTATAAAAATTAAGGCCAAGAAAGTGTTTTATTTATTTATTTTTAAAGATTTTATTTGTTTATTCATGAGCGACAGAGAGAGAGAGAAAGGCAGAGGGAGAAGCAGGCTCCATGCAGGGAGCCTAATGCAGGACTCGATCCCGGGACTCCAAGATCACACCCTGGGCTGAAGGTGCCAAACTGCTGAGCCACCCAGGGTTTTATTTTAAATGACTGAAGTATTAGGCTAGGAGATTGTTTTAGGTGCAATATATGGAACATGTTACTGTTTCCCCAATGTAACAATATTCCATCTGTGTCAAATATGTGCTGACAATACAACAAGGCTTGTTCATTAGGATCATACAACCTGTGGCAGTTGTTTTATAATACACTAACCTATTGGAAGTGTTCATTGTATAAGTTTTACTTGCACAGATCTAATTGTTACATGTGGCTGGGAAATTAGAATTGTGATCCTTGGAGACAGTTCTGTTTCAAAATTAATATATTAATATCCGAAGGCTTTCAAAGATTTTATATTTAGATTTTTAGAAAGAAAAGTGATTGTTCTCAAAAGGAATATCAAATTATATATTTCTATCTAGTAAACCATATGAAAGAGTTTTAGTAGTACAAAAACTCTCAATTATTAAGATGAACAAGTAAACCACAATTGTTTACTTTTCACCTAGAGGAAGTCATAATTACTTGAGATATACTAAAATAAAAATGCATAAAAATCAAATACAGTAAGTCCAGGAATTACCCACACACTATTTTGAGAAGCTGAAAAATTGTGGTATGTTAAATTGGAAGAAAATACCAAACAGATTTAAAAACTATATATAATGTATAAACATGTTTGGATAAATTTACCATTAAATATAATAAGTATTATGTCATTGTAGGTACTACTACAGTCCTCATGTGTTAAAATAAGTTATAAATTTGATAGTGTAACTTTTTTTCTCCTCCCTTGAAAATATAAGCTTACCAGTATTTGAAAAGATTCTGAATAGTAATAGCTATCGCTTGTAAGTTGCCTTGAACAGCTGATAGTTACTCAAGGTAATACTTTCTAAGAAAATTGAATAAAGAAATATTCTAAGATTCGGGAAAAAGAAAGGACTTAAAAATGCATTTTTAGTCTCCTATTAATAGTTTATCATATAACAACCCAGATGGTCAAAGTTCCATTTTTCTTATAAATTTTAAAATAAGGCTATTGTTATGTTAAATTAATTAAATATGCAGCTTTTAACAAGATTAATTTGGGGATCCCTGGGTGGCTCAGAGGTTTAGCGCCTGCCTTTTGCCCAGGGCGTGATCCTGGAGTCCTGGGATCGAGTTCCGAGTCGGCTCCCTGCATGGGGCCTGCTTCTTCCTCTGCCTGTGTCCCTGCCTCTCTCTCTCTCTCTCTCTATCATGAATAAATAAATAAAATCTTAAAGAAAATAAAAATATTAATTTGGGTTCTTGTAAAATATGTAAATAATTTTGAGATTCATAATTTAGAAAAATGACAATGCAGATAATAAAAATTCACTGGGGCATAATTTTTTATATGACACAAGCATAATTTATAAGCCCATTATTGTTTTCATGAACATTGTCTTTTAAAATAAACAACACATAGACAATTTAATGTAGCCAATACTCCACCTGAATAAATCAAATTAAAACAGTGGATTTCAAGAATTTTTCAGAAATGTTTAAGTAACCAAGGAAGCTTTAAACTGACCAAAAACTAGGGGAATCCATGATTGAATAGGTCTGGTTCTCGGTGGTCAATGTTCTTTCCTTTATTCCACAACTGAGAAGGAGGGGTAGGCCTAAAAAATGGAAAGCATTTTTGTTTTGCTTTATTGTAAAGTAGCCCATCATGCGTGGTCAGAAATGTGCATTAAAAAATAAATTTACTTTAAAAAGGTCAGTGTCTAGTGAGTATCATACAAGCAATTTTAACACAGTAATTTGCAATACTTTGGCCTGAAATTTTTAAATGACGCGATACAATTTTACACTGTGTGAAATGTAAGGAAAGAAGTAGGGATTTCATAAAAGTAAGTGCTAATCCTTATATAATAATGCTTGTTTACTGATCTGGAAAAAAATTATATCAATTCAAGTGACTCTTTTGATGACATGTTAAATGAAATAGCATGGTTTCTTTTTAACTTCAAGTTCTCAGACACGCCCAAATTAATAATTATAATAGCTAAGTTAAGTGCTGAATGTGTGTGAAGTATTTTATTTTTTTAAAGATCTTTATTTATTTATTCATGAAAGATACAGAGAGATAGGCAGAGGGGGAAGCAGGGTCCCTGCAGGGAGCCGAATGCAGGACTTGATCCCAGGACCCCGGGATCATGCCCTGAACTGAAGGCAGACACACAACCTTGGAGCCACCCAGGCATCCCTGTGTGAAGTATTTTAAATATTTTCTACATATAGTTTCACAATCCCTTATGCAACATCCTTAGAACCAGATATGTTTAGGATTTTAGATAGGTAATTCAGTTCATACACAATATATTATGTCATGTTCCACCCTGGGCTGAGCAGCATCCCTATTCAATCACTTTAATAATTCTCACTAAAACATTAAAAAACAAGTCACAATAACTAGGGTCAATAAAGACTATAATGAGCCTCAAATTTGTTTATGTAAGGTTTTTTGCTAAGTGAATTCTGGATCCAACTTAAGAAAAAACAGTTAGCTTTTAGAATATTATAGATTTGGGGATTGTGGCTAAGTGATCGTGGAACCGGGTTTTCTAGTGTAATCCTAAGCACACACCTATTAGAAAGGCAGTGCCATTAGTATTTTATAAACAAGGAAACTGAGGGTTAACACTGATAAATATCTCACCCAAAATTATAAGGCTAGTAGCATAAAGGCAGGGTATTAATTTAAACCCAAACATTCTGTCTATAGGGCCGAGAATTACTTAGAGAATTGCCCATGGAAGGCCCAATGATCTCACAGATGCACTTTTACTCTGAATTTTGCATGCCTTTTTTGTTTGAAGCCATTTCTTATTTTGAAAGCTTGAATTATAAGTCTATGTTTATTAAAAGCCCTGAAACCATTTGACAAATTCGTGTTTTCTATGGGTCCACAGAAAGTGAGTGAGGGAGCATACTTTAAAATTCATATTCATTTCTTAAATTCTAACTTGAAGTTGTAGATTAAACTTACTATAACAAGGAAAATTTTTTTAAAATATTGATTGATTCATTCATTCATTCATTTATGAAAGACAGAGAGAGAGGCAGAGACACAGGCAGAGGGAGAAGCAGGCTCCCTGCGGGGAGCCCGACATGGGACTCGATCCCAGGACTCTGGGATCACACCCTGAGCCAAAGGCAGACAACTCAACTGCTGAGCCACCCAGGCATCCCAGGACAATTTTTAAAAGATTGATTGATTGATTGATTGATTGATTGATTGATTTGAGAGAGAGCAGATGTGAGCTGGGGGTGGGGAGGGCAAGGGGAAAGGGATGTGAGAAGTAGAATCCCCACTGAGCAGGAGCCCCACTTTGTGCTTCATCTCAGGACCCTGAGATCATGACCTGAGCAGAAATCAGGAGTCAGACGCTTAACCAACTGAGCCACCTAGGTGCCCCCTATGCATAAATATTATTTTTATTTAATTTCCACATATTTAAGAGAGCTGCCCTCAGAATCCAAACTATGAAGTTACTTAATAGATAAGACATTTGATAAGAGGATTCTTGTTATAGGGCAAATATACCCAAGTCATAAGAGTACATCATAATTTATAGGAAATAATGCTCATATAAGAATGCTTAATTCATTTAAAAAAATCCTTTATTAATAGGAACAACTGTCTATTACTGAAATTTATTGAAAGATAATAACTATTACATTTTGGGGAAAAATTAATGTTAAGATTTTTTGTTGTGGTGAAATATATATAATATAAAATTGACCATTTTAGCTATTTTTTATCTACAGGTCAGTGGTGTTAAGTGCATTCACATCGCTATACAACCATCACTACCATCCATCTCCAGAACATTTCTGTCTCCCCACACTGAAACCTCTATCTATCAAACAACTCTCCATCTCCTCTCTTTCAGCCCCTGACAACCACCATGCTGTGTTCTGTCTCTAAGAAGTTGACTACTCATATAAGTGTAAACATGTAATATTTGTCATTTTGTGACTGGCTTATTTCACTTATTTGTAATGTCTTCAAGGTCTTCTGCCAAAATTTGATTCCTTTTTAAGCTGATTCCATTGTATCTATATACCACATTATGTTTATCCATTCATCCATTGATGGTCATTTGGGATGTTTCTATCTTTTGATTATTGTGAATAATGCTGTTATGAACATTAGGGTACAAATATCTGTTCAAATCCCTGTTTTCAATTAATTTCAGTATCTATACCCAGAAGGGGAAAATGATAGATCATACGGTAATTTTGTATTTAATTTTTTAAGGATCTACCACAGTGTTTTCCACAGTAGCTATATCATTTTAAATTCCCATTAGAATGCACAAGCGTTCCAATAATCATTTAATAGGACTTAAAGTGGATATATAAAAAACTTTGGAATCTCTAGTATTAAGAGACTCGGGGAGTATTATCACAGAGAAGGAAAGAATATCTAAACTGAAATTTATTCAGACTAGATGGCTTTCTTAAGCCATCTGAAAATATATACATACATAGATGACCTCTAAGGCCATAAAGCATTTTTAGAAGAGTCCAACCTACCTTCAGCTTTATAACTCAGACTTGCAGGTTTCCTCAACACTCCTCATGGATATACCAACCAGAAACTTTACATTTTCAATTAGAGATAAACAATCAGCACTCTCCAACTCAGATTTTCTTATACCAAGAAACAAACTATTTACTGATTTTCTGGCTCAGTCTCCAGAGACAGCCAACAAACCAATCAGAATTCACTGAATGACAGTCTGATCTCATTCCTAGCATAGCGTCAGGACAGTGAAATAAGAAAAGACATCAGTTGACACCAGAACATAGCCAAATAGTAATTTGTGTAGTTAAACTATTTGCAGACATGTTAAGGGAAGAGGTTATTGGAACTGAAGAATTTTCAGCAAAACAAAAAATTAATTGAAAGTTTTGGCTTTCTGGTCTCTTTTTAAAAAAAATTTGTAAAAGATCATGGCTGCTGCTTATTATAGAACATTAATTTCACCTACGACACTGGTGATGGTCTCAAGTTTAACTAAGGCCCCCTTCTTACAACATAAAATGGGAAGGATCTATTTAATTTCATTCTACTTTGGGTAGATTAATGTACAGTGATACGCTCAGTGGCAAATCAACCAATCACATTAAGAGACATAAGGGAAAAGTAATATTTAACATAAACTCCTACCTCAATAATAAAGTCTCTATTATCTATAATAGATACAATAAAGTCTGAATATAGTCCTCCCTACTATTTGGTTCTAAATGTATCTTTACATAGAAGTTTCATCTGAACATTTTCATATGGAAATTTCTGTGAAATTTTCCAGAAAGTGAAAATGGAAAAACTGTCAAGTCTATTGTTTATTTTTATTTACAGTAGAAATAAGTTTCAGTACTACTTAGTAAGAAAGTTTTATTTATTAAAGTTAGTAATAGTGTCTAGATTGTAGAGTTATTTTTATGAGATTTTGATAAGACAATATTTGTAAAGAGTTTGGAACATTATCTAGCTTAAAGATGGCCAAATAAATATAATAATAGTAATGAGACTAAATGGCTAGCAGGTTTGCAATAGCTGTTGGCCAAAAAGAGTTTGTTGGTGTTAGAAGCAAAACAAATTCAAATCCGTTTTTGAATTGCTAATATTCTCTTCCTAAAACAGAATACCACATTTCCTCTGTAGGAAGCTCCAAAAAGAAGTATTTTCACTTAAGACAATTGAGGGGTGCTAACTAATTAGCTCACATGACTAATTAATTAGTATTCCACACACCTATAATTAGAAAGTGTTAAATAGGGTCTGCACCACAGTGATTTTATAAACCTGGCCTGAGGAATCAGTCAGTCAGTAGGGTGGTATTTGTTTCTGAGTTTAAAGCCATACTTGTCAAATGTTTCCAAGAAGAATTTGCAAAACTGCCAACTCCTTTGAATTCAAGTGGGAAGGATAACCAACAAAAATTCAGATGCATACACATTCCGTTTCTCTTTTCTCAGAATCCATCAATTAGATACTGAGGAAGTTCATTTAAAATTTAATTCTCCATGTTTTCCTTCTTTTATAACTTACCCTGGTGTTTAATTACCCTATATTTGTTGATTATTTTCTCTTCTTTCTATGAACATATTAGCATGCAACCATAACTATGTTAAATTACCTTAAAAAACTCATAAAAATCAGTGGAGCATGCTGTTTTCCTCTTTACACTACATGAAATCCACTTTAAATATATTAGAATATTTTAACAGATTTTGGGAGTGTTTATTTTAGCCCCAACTCTAATACAGCTCAGCTCAGGCTGATTGAACCTGTTGAGTGGAGCACTGTGGTTCTCTGCATGGCCTTCTGAACTGTTATAAGGTGTATTCAGGGTGGATTTCATTTTTTCAGTGTTGATTAACCAATAAATATTTTTAGAAGTGATGAGAAAAATATAAGACTCTTAACTGGCTAAACCTAGATTTTTATCCCTAATGTTCTTGCAATAATATTGCTTCATTTAGAAGACAACTCTGTTAAAATACTTTCTTTGATAAAAAAGTAAATCAGAATTACTGAAGCACTTTCCATATCTTAAAATCATCTACAGGGAGTTATTTTTCTTATGCATCCTTTATTTTGTCCACTCTGACACCATGCTAGCCTAACCTATAGAATCTTCCTATAGTTGGACTTGCTGTCCAGAACACAATGGTTTATCTAAGTGAGTCGCCTCTTCTGTGGAACTGTCATGTGTACCAATGTTCACAAGCATATATCCTACTATCTCTGTTATTTTTGTTCTATTCTGTTGGCACTTATCACGTGTGGACAGTGTGCATATGTGTTATATGCATGAATAGAAAAGAGAGAAGGTGGGGGATTGAGAAGAATATGGAGGAAAGATTCTTCTTTATTCATCCAATATTCTGCACTCAAGAAATGCTTGTCAAATGAATACTAATTTGGTAACAAAGCTAGAATCATAGTATAAATTGCATTTGAAATGAGATAAACTCATTTAAGTAATCCATTCTACCTCCCTTCATCTAAATGAGAATTTAATTTTATTTAAAATGGTGCTTTTATTAGTGATGTTAATTTTCATTGGATTTTTAAAGGTAGATATTAATAATTTCTACAGTAATTTATTCATTAATTCAATAAATATTTATTGAGGACCTGCTATATACCATGTATACAACAGCAACTGAGGATATGTTTGATGATGAAATGTTTAAATACATGCATTAAGTTCATCTCAACGGTAGTATCAGATCAATGTAATGAGGCACTATCAATAAGGCTGCCTTCACTGTATGCAAGATCTCTGTTGGAAATCTGATTCTAAAACATGGAGCAGGCATATATTTTTAAACAAAATGAATAAGCAGTTAAGTAAAATATCCGTTAAAACTATTAGTTTTATGTAGAACAATTTCTGGTATTTTTTAATCCATCAGCTAATTATAATAATAGTATTATATTAAAAACAGTAATAAAGTAATACTTTTGTATAATTTATCCCATATAAAACATTCTATTTATCATTTATACAAATACTTTTATATAAATTAATTGATCATCTACAAGTGCCAGGCACAGAGGACACAAAAATGAATGAAAGAATCAGAAATCCCCAATCTTAAGATGCTTATATCTAGGGTGATAGACTGAAAATAAAGATAAGTACATTGTGTAGTTCCAGTAATATATACTAAAGAGAAAAAAATAAGAGAAGAAGAACATGGGTTGAAATTTTAGATAGAGTGGCACACAGAAGTCTTCACTGGATGAGTAGCTTTGAGTAAAAGCTTAAAGCAATTAGCCTTGCAAGTATGAGAAGAAAGCACAATCTACGCAGAGGAAAAAGTAGGCAAAGACTTTTAGGCAGAGACAGAACATAAAGACTCCTAACTCTGGGAAACGAACTAGGGGTGTTGGAAGGGGAGGAGGGCTCGGGGTGGGGGTGAATGGGTGACGGGCACTGAGGGGGGCACTTGATGGGATGAGCACTGGGTGTTATTCTGTATGTTGGTAAATTGAACACCAATAAAAAATAAATTTATTATAAAAAAAAGAAAGAAAGAAACATGACTGGCTCCTTCAAGAACCTACGACGAGGCTGACAGAGCTGGAGTGATGGAAGGAGGGGGAGGGGAATAGAAGATGAGCTCAAAGACATAATGAACACTGGGTCAAGTACAATTTTTGAGATGACTATAAAAATCTTTGTAGTGTGCATGAGATGGAAAACACTGGGAAAGTTTTGAAACCAGAAAGGACATAATCTGAACAACTTTTTAACAAATCGCTGTTAGTTGGAAAATATGATCATATTATACATATTTTGACAGAACAGACTACATTAGGACTCACGAAAACAACAAACTAGTAACTCAAATCTTTCCTAAAATTTCTGGGCCCAAGCACATTTTGTTAAATCAATTCAATCCCTGGGTACTTTATGTTTGGAGGAAGGCAATAAATTACTAATCAATCACTTAGATATTTCTGAACTTTGTATGTTACTCAGGTCACAGGGAGAAATTGTTATTTCCATCTCCAATACTGCCTACTGACAGCAGATGGAAAAGTGCGTTTGGGAAAATAAATTATTTTAAAATAAGTAACCAGTGATGTTCACAAGGCAAATCACATTATTAAAAGATTATTTGCTTTATTATTCATTCTTTTTGATATTTACACATTGTTTGATTTGTTGAAAGTTAACCAAACATAAATCTCTAAAATGATAATGGTTATCAACATAAAACACAAGCATTTAATTTTAATATTACATATGGTAAGCAATCTGTAATATCTACTCAGATTTTTCAATTTTTACAAAATAAATTGATTTACAGTGTATATACACATACATAGTAAATATATATTTATAAAGATATGTAAAATATATCTTATATTTGAAGCATTTTGCCCTCCAATTACTAAGAATTCTATTACTATGAAAGCAAGTTATTTTTCACACAAGAAATTGGAAATTGGCTTTTTAGTTAGGCAAAAACTCTGCGTTTATCTTCTTGTCCTTTTATTTTTATTTATTTATTTTTTTCTTCTTGTCCTTTTAAACATTTTTCACAAAATAATCATTTTTGTTTCTAAACAAAATATATACTTTTCCTATTATGTTTGGCTCTGCATGGATGAAGAATAGAGTATCCTTGAATAGAGTATCTGTGAACGGCTTCCTGAGATAACATCAACGTCCACTGAGGACACAATTCTAAAACTTTCTGCCTCTCCTGGGATGTCACTTATTTGTAAAATTTTAAACAAATCAGATTGCTCAGTGTGCATATTTGTATTACTATCTTTATGTCAAGCCTAGTAGGAAAAATATTATTTTTAAAAATTTCTTATCTTTCTAGTCAACAAGAGAAAATAATTTTATAATGCAAGATAAATGAATTCTTTTAAGCAATTTATACTTTTAAAATATCATTTTTACCATTAGTGAAAACTGTGCCACATACTTTCTGAATTCAACAAGTCTTTAAATATTGAAATTTAAATTGATGCCTACAAACTAACTCCATTCAATTATCAAATATCTTAGCCTTATTTATCACAATCATTGTTACATGTCACTAATAACAAATAACAGTGTCTTCTATAAATAGCAGAGTCTTACAGAAAGAAGTAATTTGACAGCACCATGAATCAGAGAGATGAATCAGGAATATCCAGTTATTCATAAGATATCCATAATCACTTTTTTTAGGCAAAATATGTGGTTAAATTTTGTTAACTGATTTGGTTATTTAACATTTTAATGGTATGTCAGATGCCTTTGTAGCACCCATAGTACTGCTAAAGCCCAAGAAGAAAGATTGCTCTGGTTTCTTCAAGTATCCTAATATACTGGAAAGATTTCCTCTTGAAAGTTCTTACCATATACAATATAATTTTATTCATATTTGTATAATTAGGTTTTCTGATTTCTCCTGATTTTATTGGTTACAGTGCTGAATTAATTAAGATTTGCAAGTACATTCAGTTTTCATATGGCCCTGATCCCTCTGATCTGCTTTATGGTAACAGGACTCTGGCCAGCTTTCTCACTGTTATCATGTACATCACTGTAACTTGAGCACCTAGCAAGGGTCTGACACACGTCAGGGAAGGGAATATTTGGAGGCAGTCATAATGCTGAAGAGAAGGATATCACTAGACTCAGGTTGTCTGCGTTCAGATCCTAGGATTGCCATTCTCACTCTATGACCTTAAGCAAATTACTTATATACATTTACAATACTTAAAAGTATTTAATATTTGTAATGAATGCATGGGATTAAAAGAGATAATACATATATTTAGCAATGAGCTCTTTATATCAAAGCTTACTATTGTTATACATTAAATTTTAAAAAGGAAACAAGCTGGGATGACTTAGATCTAATAACACTCACTGTCATCCACACGCAGAATGAACTGTCTCAATCTGTTCTAGCAATAAAAGTTTTCTTTTACCACAATTTTAAGGAATCATATGTCGCATGATCATGAATTCTATGGTCTGCAATTCGCCATGTATTTTTTCTGACAAGTACCGAAAAAGACACTCTTTTAAAAAGGTTTTCATAAATACAATTAAGCAGAAAGATGCTCATAAATATTTATTCTGCATAAATTCCTAAACTCGAATTGGAAATGAACATACTCTAAGAAAATCACCTTCTCAAATTCTTTAACTTTGTTCCTATTAAAATGATCAGTGATGGTACAATAAAACTTTTCATCAAGAATAAAAAACTTTCATAAAAAATCCTTATGATAACACGAGGCATTGGGTGACCCAGTTGGTTGAACATCCAAATCTTGGTTTCAGTGCAGGTCCTGATCTCAGGGATCTAATCTCAGGGTGTGAGCCAGCCCAGCAACAGGCTCCGTGCTCTCCTTCAACAGAGTCTGCTGAAGTTTCTCCTTCTCCCTTTACCCCTCCCCTCACTTCCATGCTCTCTCTCTCTGTCTCTTAAATAAATAAATAAATCCTTAAAAAAAATCCTTGTGATAATAGCTTGAATAAGAGAAATGAAGCCAGTTCAGTTGCATTAAAGAGATAAATGAAAGTTGAGTCAATATGAGTAATGACAATAGATCATTATATTTATATTAAAAAGGCTTTTCAACTAACGGAATTATCTGTTTTCCTATGAATAATCCTATGTATTTGAAAGCAGTGTCATCTGTTCTTATATGATAATATATGAAAGAAGAGGAATTAATTTGTCTTTAACCATATGCTATAAAACATATTCATTGTGAACTCAAAAAATAATGAAATGTTATTTCAACTGAAGTGAAATCAGATCTAAATTTGTTAATGTTTTCCAATGCTACATTAAATATAGGCTATCAAGAACAAGTATAAGAACTGACACATTCTTAGGGATCATTTGGGATAAGATTGCTTACACATAATGCCATCAACTAATTACATACTTATGAAACAGCACAGGCTTTGTAATATGATAGAGTTAGGCTTGCAATCTTTTACTTTACTGATCTTGCGTAAGTTAATAAAACTCTCTGCAACAAACTTCCTATAAAATGCACAGAGTTTAACCTACTTTAGAAGAGATGGAATTTTACCTAAGAGAGATCATCTATTTCAAGACTTAGACTAGGATTTAACTTTGTGTTATATAGTCAAGTTCCTTATTTCCACCCTGACATTCTTTTCTAAAAAGTATACGAGTTTATGAATAGTTTTACTATTTTATTTTTTTAAAATTTTTATTTAAATTCAATTTAGTTAACATAGTGTATTATTTTTAGTTTTACATTTTTAAAGATTTTATTTATTTATTCATGAGAGACACAGAGAGAGAGGCAGAGACACAGGCAGAGGGAGAAGCAGGCTCCATGCAGGGACCCCGATGTGGGACTCCATCCCAGGACCCTAGGATCATGACCCGAGCTGAAGGCACATGCCCAACCGCTGAGCCAGCTAGGCGCCCCAACATATAGTGTATTATTAAACTAATAATAGTTTTACTTTTTAAATGGAACTTAGACAATTAGATATAAAATTATATCACACTGTATTAATTAGAATCATACCCTTCTTTAAAATTGACCTTCAAGGGTGGCTCAGTGGGTTAAACAGCCGACTCCTGATTTTGGCTCAGGTCATGATCTCAGGGTCCTGGGATTGAGCCCTGCCTTGGGCTCCCTGCTCAGCGGGGAGTCTGTTTCTCCCTCTCCCTCTGCCTGCTGCTCCCCTTGCTTGTGTGCTCCCTTCTCCCTCTAATAAATGAAGTCTAAAAATAAAGTAAAATAAAATAAAATAGACCTTCAGAGGTTAATAAACATTATTGTAAACAATATTTCATAAAAAGTAACTACTTGATCAAGGGATTTAGTATTTGCGTATTTTATTTTTAAATGATGTCTTTTTCTTAGTTTATATCCCCTTTATTTAAGGAATATTTGTGAAGCTTGAAAATAGAAAAAAAATTAATGATCAGTTTCTTGCATATGCCTGCTTGTTTCTATCCTAGAGTTTACATTCACTGTTCCTCCGCCTGGATCATGATTCTCTCTCATACCTGCAGGGATAATTTTTTACTCTTGCTTTAGGCTTTACCTAAGTCACCTAAGTGAAGACTTCCACGTATCACCTTATCTAAAATGTCAGCCCATATTTATAATGATGGGAAATAAACAGCTTAAAAGAGAAGCTGCAGGGGCTCCTAGTGGCTCAGTCAGTTAAGTGTCTGTCTTTGGCTCAGGTCATGATGATCCCAAGGTCCTGAGATGAAGCTCCACCTCAAGTAGGGCTCTCTGCTCAGTGGAGAGTCTGCTTCTCCCTCTGCCTCTCCCCCCACCCATGATCTGTCTGTCTGTCTCTCCCTCTCTTTTTCTCTCTCCCTCTCTCTCAAATAAATAAAAATCTTTCTTTAAAAAAAAAAGAGAAACTGTCAAAATATGGCAATAGCAATTGCATCACTTTGAACAATATTGTAACACTTTTGGCATTAAATTGATAACTGCTCATCTGAAGAGAAAAAAAAGTATCCTCCCTATTTCATAATTTCTTATGAAAAATACCTTTAAGTAATTAAATACATAACTTAAAGATCTTTATTCTCTTCCATTCTGTTAAACTTAAGAAAACAACACAACGTTTTGAAATAATTTTGAACTCAGAAAAATACTGTTTTGATATAACTCCTATGTGTTTTATTTGGTTAAATTTAAATCCACATATATATCAGGGATGTCTGGGTGGCTCAGCAGTTAGGTGTTTGCCTTTGGCCCAGGGCATGATCCTGGAGTCCTGGGATCAAGTCCCACATTGGGCTCCCTGCATGGAGCCTGCTTCTCCCTCTACCTATATCTCTGCCTCTCTCTCTCTCTCTCTCTCTCTCTGTATCTGTCATGAATAAATAAATAAAATATTTAAAAAATAAAATTAAGTAAATCCACATATATATCAGAATATACAAGAAACATTTTGGAACTTTTCATTTTCTCAAGTGTGATAGTATCTATGCTATACTGGAGATTTCATGACTCCATAATTTCTTTACATAAAACTTCATAATCCTTCTTCAGAAGTAAAATTTTTGTCACAGACATTTGAAATGTCCAACTCTGACGTGTTCTTTGTAGCTGAATTTTCTGTATATGAAACATTCTTCTTAATTTATGGCAGACCACATACCAAGACATTAATCATAACCATTTCTAAATATATTATTTTTTATCTCCATGTGTACATGCTACTTATTTGATATCAAAACAAATTAAGTTACAAAGTCATTATGAAAATGGCTACTTTGGATATATTTTTCCCAAATTTTTAGACAACTTTTGTTTGTTATGCTACTTCAGAGGAAACAATATCATAAGATATTTCTCCAACATTCTACAGTATTTATGTTTGGGCCGTTTACTTTTAGGGATACAAAATAGAGACTAGAGTTTCAAAGAGTATGTGCTAGAATTTTATAAGTGCTTGGGTTAGAATTCTGACTTTCTCACTTTTTAGTGGTGCTATGGGCTAAATTGTGTCCCTCACCCCCAAATTCATATATTAAAGCTCTAACCCCCAATGTGACTTTATTTAGAGATGGGACCAATCAGAATAAGGAAGTAACTAAGATTAAATGAGGTCATAAGGGTGATCCTATAGGATCCTTACTCTCATAAGAAGAGACACTAGAGTACTCTCTCTCACACACACACACACCACATGCATGCACGCACACCTAAACCCGCATGTGCCCTTGAGTGCTCTCTTTTTCTCTTGAGTCCAAACCAAAGTCAGTCACTGTCTTCTTCTTTAGAACTTTTTTGTTTCTCCTCACGTGATCTTTATTTTAACGAACGGCATCTCCACCCACTCAGTTTTCCAAGCCAATAAAGAAGTGGTCATCCTTGATTCCCTACTACTCCCCAAATCTAATTACTATGTGCTATAAATTCTACATCTTAAACATGTCTTTTACTTCTTTATTCTACTGTCAGTATGTCACCCCAGGCCACCAAAATAACCGCTTACACTGCTGTAGCTTCCGTGAGTATCTCTGTTTCTCAATTTTTACTTAACTTGCACTCAATCCTCAAGTATCCATTTAAGGACTACTTCATGCAAAAAGTTTTCTCCGAAGAGAGTACATACACACACACACACACACACACACACACACACACACACACACACTCAAGGGCAGATGTTCCTATTACTAAAATTTTACCTAGCCCCTTGTATTGCAGAAAACTTAAGGTACTCAGTGGCTATAAATATAGCCTTCCCTGAAAGACTGATTGTATCTTCCCCATCACTGTGTCCTTATTGATGAACTGAGAGCCAGTCATATAGCTGAAATTGCACAACATAATATAGTATGCATAATATTGAGTGAATTGAAACAAAACTTACCTGTGTAGGAGCGTGGAGGCATAAACAGTGGAAGTTCAATCTTTTACTTAGGAAAAGTTCAGTGGCAGGGCACTTGGGTGGCTCAGTGGTTGAGTGTCTGCCTTTGGCTCAGATCATGATCCCAGGATTCCGGGATCAAATCCCACATCAGGCTCCCTGCAGGGGAGGTGCTTCTCTCTCTGCCTGTGTCTCTGCCTCTCTCTCTGTGTGTCTCTCATGAATAAATAAATACAATCTTAAAAGAAAAAAATAGGTTGTGCAGAAGCAGAGAGGAAGCACTACCTGCAGAGAACACTAAACTTATCTTACAACAACTCCCATTTAACTCAGCCCCTATCTTAGGGGGCTAGTTTGGCAGGGTCTATACCAAATGCATGAAAACAAAGACTGTAACATAATTTTATCTTATGAAGAACAACCGGAGATTTGCAGATAGCCAGAACACTTATTTAGCAGCAACTGACACCATGAAAGCTAGAGTTGTCCTCCCCAAGATCTATTAAGAATTTTTCAGGGTGACATTTCTATTGTGACATTTTTGACCATGTTTTTGTCTTTGTGAAAGGTCCTCTTTCACTGCTCTGGCTGTCCTCCCAGTATGATCTTGACCATTGAAGAAAGCAGCTTCTATCCAGCTTCTACATAAAGAGGCAATGGTGGCACTCTTTTTGTGAGAAGAGAACTCAGGTTATTTCAGACCTGGCCAGCCAAGAGGAGCACAGGGTATCATCACTAATAATCAGGGAAATGCAAATCAAAACTACAATAAGATACTATTTCACATCTTAGAATGACTATCATAAAAAAAGGAAAGAGATAACAGGTACTGCTCAAGATGTAGAGAAAAGGGATCCCTTGTGGGCCATTGGTAAGAATATAAATTGGTGTAGCCTGTATGAAAAACAATAGGAAGGTTCCTTAAAATATTAAAAATAGAACTGCCATATGATTCAACAATCCCACTTCTGACTATATGTCCTAAGGATATATGAAAACAGGTTATTCAAGAGATATCTACACACCCATGTTCATTGAAGCATCATTCTCAAAGACCAAGATATGAAAACAACCTAGGTATCTATTAGTGGATGAACGGATAAAGAAAATGTGATATGTATACATGAATATTATTCAGCAGTGAGAAAGAAAGCGATACTGCCATTTGCAACAACATAGATGGACCGTGAAAGAATTGTGCTAAGTGAAATAAGCCAGAGAAAGACAATATGCATGGTATCACCTCTATGCAGATACAAAAAAAAAAAAAAAAAGTCATACTCTAAGAAATGAAAAGAAAAATCATTGCAAGAGGCTGGGGGGTGGGAGAAGTAGAGAGAAATTGATAACAAGTATACACTTTGCACTATAAGATGAATAATTTCTGAGGACCTAATGTAAAACATGATGACTATTATTGATAAGACTGTATGGTATGACTCAAATTTGCCAAGAGAGTAGACTTAAATGTTTTCACATATGCACAAAAATGATAAATATGTGAGGTGATGGACATGTTAACTAGATGGGAGAATCTTTTCACAATTATGTGTCTAGCAAATCACCATGATGTACACCTTAAACCTATCACTACTTTATATATCAATTATACCTCAATAAAGCTGACAAAAGGAAGAGAGCCTGAATATGATAGAATGATTTATCATTAGTCAAAGTTTTTTCTAAATGATTTTATTTATATAGGAGAGAGAGAGAGATAGAGAGAGAGACAGAACGAGTGAGCATGAGCAGGGGGAGGAGGGGCAGAAGCAGACTCCCTCCTGAGCAGGGAGCCTGACGTGGGGCTAGATCCTAGGAATCATGACCTGAGTGGAAGGCAGATGTCTAACTGACTGAGCCATCCAGTCAAAGATTTTGTTTCCACATCATTTTGAGCAATACTGACAGAAAGTCAGCAAAATAAAATTTTACATCATTAAAAAGCTTCAGTTCAATTAAGATAGGAAATATACGAAAACCATGGTTTTCCTTTTAAATATTAGAACTAATATCTTTAAAATGAATATAATTGAACCTGGAGAGAAAATATTTTTGTTGAAATGTATAATAGTTAAGGTCACCTTCAGTTTAAAGTATGGAGTTAGACTGAAATAAACTCTTTCATGTTTCTTAATATCTTTGTCAGGCATTCTTAAACAGGTAAAAAAGTAATATCTGAAAGAAGCAACTAATATTTCAACAATGTTGCTTTATTATGAAGAAGAATGCCTCTTTCTTCTAAGAACTCTGCTTTTATCTTTAAGACTTGATGGACAGTGTCTTTAAAAGTAGAAGTTTTTTTTTTTCTATTGAATGAATCTGAATCCCTTAAATGATCTTTATGCTAGATGTGACATTATGATAAAAGAAATTCAGAGAATTCAGATTTCTTTTGGAGTTGGTAAGTTAATTTATTTATTATACAACAGGTAAGACTAAAGTTGATGGACACTGAGGATTTTCCTTAAATCATAGAGCCAGTGTAAAGACAGGGCTAAGACTAAAACTAAAGTTTTTGGGATCCAACAACAATCTTTCAGTCACACAAACCTTTTAATTCTTAATCCTTACAACTAGATACATGATAAATTTTATGTAGTACAAACATAATAGGCTGCTATATATTAAATATTCTAATTAACACAGTTTTTAAAGTTATGAGATACAATATTTTACAAAGCTTTAGAATAATTTTATTTAATAGATTTTGTTTCATAATCTAAATATTTTATATATGTGCTTCCCAATATAGTAACGCAATCAACCTATGGCTTTTGAGCAACTGAATTATGTATACTGCAACTAAGAAACTAAATTTTTAGTTTTATTTAATTTTAACTAAATTAAATAATTACATGTGGTTAGTGGCTAGTCTACTGGACAGTAGAGTTTTAGAATATAATTAGAGACACAGACTAAATTATCTTATATAGTTACTGTACTTTATGGACATTAAGATTGCTAATTGATATTTATAGTAATAAGATGATATTTGGGAATATAGTCTTTGTGATTCTGTAAGTCCATATACTCATACCTCTATGACTCTATAGAGGTCTACAAAACTAGGTACATCAAACCTAATGCAAATAATGGCTCTGCGCTTATATGAAAGGATACTAGGAGAATTAATTAGATGAACTTGCTATTTTACTTCTTTTAGGAATGTTGCTGAGAACGTTGTTTATGAAACAACATGTTTATAAAAATCCATGAAATAAATTTTTCATAGGACATGGTGCCAAGAAAAGCCATGAAATAAATAATTTATTGTACTTCTTTTCTTTTTTTCTGGCTGCTAGGAAGCTTAATCCAAATTTGCAGCCCAAGTTTTAAAATTGAGTAGTCATTGATAACATATTTGTAGTTAATAAATTTGCCATTGGCCTTGAATTGAATTTTCCTATTCTTATTTTCACCTGGCTTGGCCTTATCTATTTAGTCCTCATTTATACAAGTAAATATTTCATAAATAGATAAATGTATAAATAAATATTTCATAAAAGATATACAAATGGTGAATAATATATAGAGAGAGATTTCTAAATTTCATTAATTAGGAAAATACATTTTAAAACCACAATGAGATGCCACTACACATCTACAAAATGTTGACTATTAAGTAAATATATCCCCCACACACATATAAAACAAACCAACAAATAACAATAACAACAAAAAAACCTGGATTTTTTTTTTTTAACCAATGAATTGGTAAAATTAGGCAAACAGGCAAAATTAACACTTGGTGGTAAAGTAAGGTTATGGTTACTTTTGGGGAAAAGAGGAGTAGTAGTGAGTGCAAGAAGAGAGATTTTGGAGCACTTGTATATTTTGCTATCTGATTTGGGAGGTGATTAGATAGTGTGACTAAATTCACAGAAAATGGAAATTCACAGAGATGTATGCTTAGGATTTGAACAATCTTCTGTTTGTATATGATATATGAAATCAATAATCAAATTTACCCTAAACATTCTATCAGATATATTTACATGTCACAGTCCAAATAACCCTGGGAGAAAGTCAATACATACATATATATGTTTAAAAAAATTACTGAGAAAAGATAAAGGCTGAAAAGCCTAAGGGAATTATTTTAGCAAGGACTTAAATTGCCATTTTTCATCATATAAACTCACTATAGTGTATGGTGCACATTGTACAAAATGTGTAAAGTGAGATGATTTTTAAAAATATTTTTAACAAAGTCCAGTATTTCTTTCTTTCTTTAAGATTTTATTTATCTATTCATGAGAGAGAGAGAGAGAGAGAGAGAGAAAGAGAGAGAGAGGCAGAGACACAGGCAGAGGGAGAAGCAGGTTCTGCCTAAAGTCCAGTATTTCTATGTAGTATTGCATACTTATTCTTAGGAATAAGAACATGAATAGAAATAATTTCAGAAATTCAGTTCGACAAAACATTGCTTTTGCTTTTTACCTTGAAGGTCACAAAATAAAACAAGCTTTAGAATTATTACCTATCTTCATGCTGTGAAGTCACTAATAATAATACTTTGTGAGTTAAAAAAATTTTTTGAAGGATATCCTCATTAGTAATTTGATATGGACATAGTTTGCATATATTATAATTACCTAACATTTAAAACCTCTACAGTGATTTTTTACTTTTCCTTTGGCTATTTGCCTACTTTTCTTAAATTGATTTATTAATGTCCAAGGTTGCTTTGCAGTTTTATCCTTTTAGCAATAATAGATGCAATATATCACAAAAACAAATTTTTAAGAGAACATCATTAGAGTGATGTAGCACTAGTAATAAACCCCTTCACACTTGGATGAACTTAAATCAGTTTCTCTTTATTGATTTTTGGTCATAACATAATTTTAAAGTTCAACTCAGTTAATAAAAAAAGATTTGCTCTGGTGTTATGGGCAAAATACTTGTGTTGTAAGTTTCCACTTCATTTGTGGAAGACTGTTACAGTTGTGTCATATATAGAACTTGAATAGATAAAGCAATGAGAATATTATTTTATGATAATCTTTATGTATAATATCTTTTCCTCCCTTTTATTGATGTAAATCTTCAACTCATCCTTTTCACAACAGAATTCAAAGAATCCTTAAGTAAAAGTTTATTTCCTATAACCTCTGATTTTTTGCATATGTGTGTAAGATTTAAAAATTCAGCATTTATCAATGTACAAATGATGAATCTGTTTAAATGATTCACTTTATGCATATCATGGAAACATTTTCATTTTTACTAATACTGCAACAATTTTCTTTAGAATGCTATATATTATTTCTTCATGTAGGACTGCCAGTCCTAAATGGGGACTGGGATGATTTTTTATCTTGAAATTCAGTCATTAAGCTAATCTTAAAAACCAACTAACCTAATTGTTTTTAACAGTATGGATCAAAGATGCTATATAGGATTTATCCTCTCAAGAGAATTAGTATCTCCACACAGAATTAAGTATTTGAATGAAAGTGAAAAGGTAAAAAGTAAGTTGTATATGAACTCAAGTAGAGTTGTTAAGCTTCTATTTATTGCTATTCTTCCTATGAAGCTGTGTCTATCACAATGGTTCTCATTTTTCCTAACTGCAACATAACACATTATATGTACTACATGATTTCCTGGGCTCACTCAGATATGATCTACAACATTTATGAAATTTTCAGCTATCAAAAAAGTCCTATCATTTAGTTTCTTTTTTTAAATTTTTTTTTTTTACTTATTTATGATAGTCACACAGAGCGAGAGAGGCAGAGACACGTGCAGAGGAAGAAGCAGGCTCCAGGCACGGGGAGCCCGACTTGGGACTCAATCCAGGGTCTCCAGGATCGCGCCCTGGGCCAAAGGCAGGCACCAAACCGCTGCACCACCCAGGGATCCCCCTATAATTTAGTTTCTTACACAAGGAAGCCAATCAAAATGCAAGAGAGCAAGAGTTCTCACTATTAATATATCTACTCTCTATTTACAAAAGAAAATATTCACAAATTTCTCTGCTTTATTTTTAAAAAAATGTCATACAACACTCTTCACTTGTATATATGTTAAGACTCTGCAGATCAAAACCTCTGGTCCATAACACAATGAGTGTACACTAAAGAGATAGGTAACATCAAATAATTAGCAATCAATGGCTTGAGGAAAAAAAATTAAATTTTAATTATCCAACATAAGGTACATACTCAGTTTCAGATGTAGGGTGCAATGATTTATCAGTTGCGTATAACACCCAGAGAGGAGAATTAAAGGATAATTATATTATGAGTTTGGATCACAGAATATAATTTTCATTGACTCTTGATTTTGACAGAAAGAAAGGCAAGGGATACTTGCTCTACTGTGCAACAGCCTTAAGGACAAGATCTATACTTTATCTAGAGATAAAGGAGTCCTCTCTGGAGCTGACAGAGCCAAATTCAAAATATACATCTCCAACATCTGTCACCATTCACCAAAATTTCTTGACATCTTTGCAAGCCAATTGTTATCTAACCTTTAAAACTCAGCTTAAATGTGTTCACTCATTCAACAAATATTTGTCGAGCCAGGCATCCTATACTAGGAATAGAGGGGGGGAATAAGACAGAGATCTCCTTTCTCCAATAGAAGGGCAGGCAATTTAATTTGAATCAGAAATAGGGATTATCTGTTAACACTGTAAAACATTTCCATAGAGGGTGGCCAGGGTAAATTAAGCAGACAACACACATCTGATTATGAATTTCCAAACTAACAAAGAGAGAACTATTCCACATTTCACAGTGACAACCATATTGCATCAGAACATATCAAGTAAGTTTGGGAGTAGTTTAACAGAGCCGTTAAAACATAGGCTTCAAAATCATAAAGAACTAGTTTCAAATTTAATTTAAGACACTTGCTATGTAGCTGAGCCTAGATAATATTCTTAATATACTTACACTTCCGTATCTTAATCTATAAGATGACACAACTAGCATTTTTGTGAAGATTGAGTTAGATAATATATGTAAAGCACTTAGGTCCTAGAACATATTAAATGCTCAATAAACAGTAGACTTCATCTGCTGCACTTAGAACTTAAGACAGAATTTTGAGACAGTATGTATCGTGACCACACATAGAAAAAGATTGAATTGATATGTATTTGTAAATGAGCTAAGGAAACTATTTTAAAGTCTATTTATGGAATGCCTAATACTATCAGCTTGTTTTTGTGACATCATGTGACATGATTATTATCAAAATTAACATTAGAGAAACTACACAGTTGTTTGCAGTAATTTCAAACTGCATTGCTGATAAGAGCTGCTTTACAAATATCAGCATAAAACCTATTTTTAAAAAGTTGTACATAAGTACAGGAACCACTTTGAGTTTCAAATGGTTAAGTATTTCAGTTCTGTGTGTGTTTAATAATATCTTAAGTAGAAATTAAAATTTTCTATCAGGAGACTTATTCAGAAAATTAGGGGCAATTCAATCATTCCATAATACAGAGAATTTTTTTAAATTAAATCCTAGCTCTGGTCTTCAAAGAGTAAAACATCCTGGCTACAGGATCCTTTTGTTTTGTCTGTTTGTTTTATTGTTCATTTATAAGGACACTGAGATGATAAGCCAATAAGAAAATACAGGGCAAAGTCAGGTCATGGTCTTAAGAGAATTAAGTCTGAGAGAGAACATCCAGAATTAATAATATGTGAACCTGGAGCTAGCCAACCAGCTAATTGCCTTCAACAATGTTCATCATCATTCTAGATATTGCCATTCCATTTTAGCTAAATAAGGAATTTCACATCGGCAATAGAGAATATATAGTACTCATCTCTCGCTCAACATTGACTGCCATCTCTCACAGTTATGGCAATGGCTCATGATGGGATATGCTAGTATTATGTTATTTACCCTGGTAAACTAGGCTCAGATACCTCAAAGAGATGAAAAATCCATAGAAATCTCTCAGTTTATACCTAAAATATAGAATGAGATATTCAAAATCCCCAAATATAACCATGCCTATTATTTTTAAAAATCCCAATACACATTTTAAGTCCATATTTCCTTTAACTTTTATTCTGCAATGTTGTATGTCGCTTTAACTACTTAAAAGTAAAAATTTAAAACACACACATGTGTACTCCCCATGGAGCGCAAGAAGCACACAGTGTGATTCTCCTGCTAGAATCTATTCTCTTTCATAATATTAAAAATGTTATAAAATAGTATTATTTTCCGATTTTAAGGAAGGGAGATGTAGAATCACAAAATCATGAAGTGTCAGAGTTTAGAGACTATTGCCCAGCACCCTAAAGTCAAAGACAAGAATGAGACTCAAAGAAATTAGGACTTTAAGCAATTGATCAGTCATGAAGCTAAGACTACTTCTTATTTTGTCCTCTAAAGCATTACAATTTCTGAGAAGTGTATACACATAAACTACAATCGGTGGGCTAGGGTTTTCATGAAGCCTTGCCATAGCAATCAGTAAGGAGGTGAGTATCACCATCATTTGTAATTCTGTTGCACACATATTCACATAATACTTTAAAATTGCTAAACAAGCACGTCAAAAAGATCTAAATTATAACATTCTTTACTATTCCTCAATAGATATTCAATAAAATCAAGATGACCTCTTAAGCAAGTCTTTCCGCTTGAGATTGTCAAGCTATATTGTGATCCTAAACAGTCCACTTTTAATCACCATTTTCCACTTGTGTTGTTTAAATTTCTAAGTTATGTTTGAAGGGGAAAGTTAAATTATTCGTAGTAGCCCTGCCTGCAGCATTCTTCCAGTACTTACTGAGCCTCCCTACAAGTTATAAAGAGTCAACGAGTAACTATATCACATATCTCCCATGTCCTGATGTCCCTCCTTGAAATTATGTACCCTTCACTGCCATACCTTAAACAGTAGTTTAAGTTGGGTTTGTGGCTAAACTGATAATATGAAACAATCTTAGGAATAAAATAGAAGCAGAAAGCCTCTAGTTTTGTCAATGAGACTAGGCTTTTATTGTAAAGTGATAGTTTTATAACTTTAAAAATAAAGTTTCATTTTTATACAATATTTAATTCAGGAATGAAAAATATATTTTCTATCAACCTGAAAAAAAAAATTGAGATTTTTCATCAGCTTGCCAGAGGTGAAAGAACCTTCCATAGCAAAAGAAGTAGAAAACCTACTTCAACTATTGCACTACCTTAAGGATAAAGAAAATAATGTTAATTTTGGATAATAAATCACTTTTGTAGCATTTCAAAGATCAAGAAACTTGCTTATCAATACAAAATTTAGTCATCATAATGTAAAGTCTCCAGGCAATGAGAACTACAGTAAAATATTTTTCTCCTTTTGTAACTGGATCAATACTTTTGAGTTTATAGATATATGTATTCATTGAATCCTTTTTGCCTACTATATTTCATATGTGCTACAAATTCTTCAATGTCACAGGAGGCTGAAAGGCCTAAATTAAATCTAAACAATAAACAGATACAAAAAGTAGATACGAACAGACATAAATTTAAGACATTTTTTCTTAAAAAAAAAAGAAAAAAGTTTTTAATCACCATTCTGAATATATAAGCAATGGTTTGCCCTAGTTATAAAACCTAAAGATTTGGTCGTTTTCCAGCTTAAGAGTTAATCTAGAGATATTTTAGCAGAAAATAATAAATAGGGATATATTGTTGCCTAGATCTCTTTTCCTGGGATAATTATTAGTAAGTGCCATCTTAATTCTCTAGTGTATCTCTTTCTCTCACATTGTTTGAGAGAGAAACAAGGAATGTATTAACAGTGATCAACTCCTTCTGCCAAAATGTCTTTACACATACTTTTCCTTTTGGCTGAAAGGTGCTTCCTTTGATTCCATCTCCCTGCCACAAATCCAATTAGTGCTTTCTTATCCTTCAGTATGCAAATGGCAACTTGTGGGGGAAAGCCTTTCTGACCTTCTTTACCAGGCCAAATTGCCCAATTCTGTACTCTACACTTACCCTATTGTTGCTGGTTAGATTGATCAATTAATATCTCACTCCCCACTATGATATAAGCTCCCTGAAGACAAAGATCATAGTTATTTTTGCCAATTTTTTTGTCTCTGGTTTGCAGCAAAGAATGTGATAAGAAAGAAAGAAAGAAAGAAAGAAAGAAAGAAAGAAAGAAAGAAAGAAAGAAAGAAAGAAAGAGAAAGAAAGAAAAGAAAAAAGTATTCCACATATTCATTTTGAAAAAATGCTAATAATCTGATCCCAGACTTTCTATTGTCTGAAACCAGTTTATAGTAGACATAAACATTACCTCTTTACTTGTTAATAACAAAGGAACAATTCTACCTCATGTTCTGATTGACCCATGGATCAGGAAATAGGAGCTATTTTGAGTAGCCTCTCTATTTTGCAAATATATACAATTGAGCATAAAAATGAAACTGCTTTGAATTGATGGGGTCAGGGAGCCATAGGTCTATAACAGCAATTCAGATGTTAGCTGTTTGAATTAATATAAAAGAGCATATGCTCAAGAGATTCAGATAGCTACCAAGCATTAAACAAATATGTAACTTCAATTGATAAATAAATCATTCCTTTTATAACAACAATTTCTTTGGTTAAAATTTACCCCCAAAAAATGTCGTTTGCCTTTTGGCAAATCCACATAAACAATATAAAATCACAGATATGGAGTTAGAGGTCAGTCACTTAATAATTTGGCAGCAGTCAGGTTTTAGAATACAGATAATTTCATTTAGCCTCGAAAAGGTACAAAACTCTTTGAATAGTTTATTTTATATCAAAGACATATGGACACAGATGCTCTATTATTTAACACCCAGATTTAATGGTGTTCTCCTAACTTCTATTCATAGTTGTTGAACAAAGAGGGAAAAACAATCTGTAGTTGCCAAGACACAAAAAAAAACATTAAAAAATATTCTCGAAAAAATAATTTATCATTAAATTTTCTCATAAAATTCCCTACTTCCTTAGTTTTCCTCCTCTACAGGAGAGACTCTTCCTGTTATTCTTCTTAAGCAACCTGTGACCCTCCTCCCAGTATCAACATTTAATTATATCCCACCTACGCTTGAATTATTCCCTTGACTTCCTTAAAAAAAAAAAAAAAAAAAAAAAGGTTGTCTCTTACTATCTGTAAATAATATTTTATGACATACAAATTGTGAAGGTAAGGGTAGCTTATAGTAACCACATCGATGGTATCCATATCTACTGTCTAGAACAAATAGGCCTTCGATACACATTTGTTAGCAAATTAAGTAAAAAGATAATTATGATAATAACCTTAAAATTCCTATATAAACAAATGTGTGTTTAGTGCTTAAGGGGCTTGTTTTGTAGGATATTACCATGTATGCAGTGATTTTATTATCTTTATATTCCAGCAGTTTTGAACGACTATACTATAACCTTTTGTTGCTATTAGCATTAATTCCTTATTAGCAGGAACATTCATGGCCAGGAATGGGAGGTAGGAGTTAAAGGTCAAAATCACCTAGAACACATGTTCAACATTTCTAAATAATTACCACCCATATTTTCTGCTTTGGTAAACCACTCATTCACATTTTTAAAATGAATTTTACTTTAAAAATTACTTACCATAAATTGGAAAAAGTCAAGAATCAACTCATTCAGGTCTCGTTTTAGATCTAACACTGCTCCTGTTCAAGTCATCAATAATTTCCTCATTGTCAAATTCAATGGATACTTTCAATTCTTATCATACTTAACCATGTTTAACAATATTTAACACAAACACATTCTCCTTCTTGATACTCTATAGTCTCCTGGCTTTCATGACATCATATTCTCGTCACTTCTTTCTCACCAGAATAATTTCACTTTTCCCGCTTCCAGCCACAGCTTAAATGTCACTTCTGTCTTTCCTGATCCTGCTACCTAATTTGCATTTTCCTCTTTAGTATAATCCTTCAGTTGACTACTATTTTCTAACATTGTATATTTTCTCCAGTGGTTATATGGTTGATAGTCCCTATTCCATCCCCACTAGACTATAATCTCCAGCAGAGGAGGTACTACATCTACTTTGTTCAGAAGGACCTTGCACATAACTCAAGAATATTTGTTCAATGACTGTTGGATAAATAAATGGTCAAATTTCTTTTAGTATCTTCAAAATATCCAAAGCAAAGATGCTTTGGTGTTTTATGTTTGTTTTTAAGTACATTATTTAAAGAGTAATTTTAGGTTTAGAGTAAAATTGAGCAGAATAGACAGAGATTCCCCATGTACTCCTTCCCCTATGCATGCATAGCCTTCTTCATTATCAACATCCCCCCAGGTGGTATGTTTGTTACAAGTGATGGATACACCGACACAAATTATCATCTAAAGTCCATAGTTTGCACTAAAGTTCACCCTTGGCATTATTTATTCCTCTGGTATACTTTCTCCTACCTCCAGCCTCTGGTGCCTAAACTCTGTTACAGTTTAAAATAACTCTTAAAGGGCTAGGGTTACAATAATTGGGACATACTTATACTAAATAAACACACACATATATATGAGAAATACATATACGTATATATGTGTGTGTATAATTTTTTAGTTATTTGAATATAAATTTATAACAAATTAAAAAAATCAAGAATCATACCCAATATTTCTCCTTTTTTCATCTATATGAACTTCACTGTTCAGAGGTGTGTAAAGTTGAAATTCGATGTCTCAAGTCAAGCCAAATCAATGTACCATGACTTTATATTTCCTATCCTATAGTTATCAAATAAAGGAATTTTCAATAGGATTATGAGTTAGATAACTAAAAATAATTGGAGTGAGAACAACAGAGCTTCGTTATATTAATTTCAGGTGGGAAGTAGAAATAATAAAGCCAAGTTTGCTGGTATAAATAAATATGGAACCAAATTAACTTCTGTTTCCAGCTGAGCAAAAATAGGAAAAGAGAGAGACCTATGTATTACTCTTCTGCTTACTCATTTACCCTACACACACACACACACACACAACAAGCAAACAAAAATTAAGCAAAAAACTAGAGGTTATGAAATACCTCTTGACAATATCTTGACAACAGCTTTAAGTGAACAATTGACCTCCCCTCACACACATACTGAATGAAAGGAGCAAGAACAATGTCAGGTAAGCAACATGCAGTTTAATAAGGTATAAAAAAAGAAAGAAGAAGCAATGATTTTAGTATTACTACTATATTTTAATGGGAATTTGGGGGAGATGCAAAAAATAGGCACCAAAATGATTTGAGTTTAGCAGAAGAATAAGCCTTTTGATATTTGAAATATTTCGAATTTGCATTTTAAACGGTAAGAATGTGGGTTATTGTATCCTTGTTCTTTGTAATGCTGAAAATAATTCTACACTAATCATGCTAATCAATGTCAATCAAAATTCATTTTTTGTGAATCATTTTTATTAAATTCTAAATTTATTATATGTCATTTAGCTTACTGTAGGACGCTTTCAGAAGTCATGCAAAACCTGTTTTGTCTCTTTTTCCCTCAAAGGATTTTAACATGTTTTACTATGTAAAAACTTTTATCTTCAAACAATTTTTACAGTTTTCATTTTTGGAAAACAATATAATAGCTCTATTACTAACTCTACCTAACACATCAAGTGACAAGTTTAAGTAACTGAAATAATTTTTGTTATTAGTTATTTTAAGAATGTGCTAACTTCTAAGTCTACAAACTAAGTATATCTTTAAAAAATAGAATATTTTCTCATCATTTGAAGACATAATTTCTTCACTGCTAACATTTACATGAGGTTGAAATAGATTACGTGGATATAATCTGAAAAGATTCATTCTATCATCACTATGCATGACTTGCTGAAATATGGAATACTGCATTGCAGTCAAAACTAAGTTTGAACATTCTCAATGTGACAACAAAAGTAAACAAAAGTCACTAAAATATTTTTTGCATGATATAAAAAATAGCTATCTGTGGAGTCTCAGTGGCTCAGTCAGTTAAGTGTGAGACTACTGATTTCAGTTCAGGTCATGATATCAGGGTTGTGAGATCAAGACCTGTGTCCTCCATGTTCAGTGCAGAGTCTGAGATTCTCTCTTTTCCTCTCTCCCTCCCTCTGGGTGCTCTCTCTCTCTCCCCCTCTCTCAAATAAATAAATAAATATTAATTAAAAAAAAAAGCTATTCCATATAAGTAGTTAGGACTTACTTAAAGTAATGCATTTAATGTATAGCTCCATAAAGGAGACTGAATGAATCAATCTATATGTATTTCAGAATAATGGGAACTTTACATTCAATATTTTCCTATAAGATACTTTTCTCTCTATATCTCTCCTTCTCTTACTCTCTCCTATTTCTTTCTTTTTAGTTTCAAACTATTCCCAAAGTTACATGGTCCTTATGGTAGGCAGAACTCTAAGATGGCCCTAGGAATCCTGCCCCAGGGCAACCCCTTGAATGTGCATGAGTCACGTGAATATAAGTTCACTCTCATAATTATATTATTTCTGCTTCTTGCAAAGAGATTTTACAGATGTAACTAATATCTCCAATCAGAGACTCTGAATTAATAAAAACAGGGAGACTATTTTAGACAGGCCTCACCTGATTAGGTGAGCCCTTTACAAATCAGAGCACTTCAAAGCTGGCCCGACACAAAACAAGCCACCACGTTGTGAACTGCCTACAGAGGAAGCTACATGGTTAGAACCTGGGAGTAGCCTGTAAGTTCTGAAAGCATCTAAGCTGATGGCCATAAGAAAACAGGGATGTGGTCCTGCAACTGCAAGAAGCTGAATTCTTCCAACAACCTTGATGAATTTGGAAGAGGAGCTCAATCTCCAGATGAAAACTCAACACTGGCTGATATCTTTATTTCAGCCTTATGAGACTCTGAGCAGAGAGCCCACACATGCTGTGCCTGTACTTCGAACCCACAGGAACTGACATAATAAATGTATGTTGTTTTGAGTCATTAAGCTTGTGGTAATTTGTTACACAGCAATAGAAAACTAATACAGTTCAAGAACTTTATCTGAGTTGTAGGTAAAATTGTTCCCTACTGAAGAAAACATAATTTTGTCATTTTGAGAAAACTTAGTAATTTTAACCTGTGTCAATTCAATGAAAAACATAATAATTGATAAAACTATTTACTGAATGGCAGCTGTATATCAGATGGTGACTTTATATCAGTCTAACTACCTTTGGCAATATGCCACATTAATATATATTCTGCAGAACAGAAACTTATTTTTATTGTCTACTTTATTTCATTACGTGTTACTGGATTACCATAATGCTAAAAAAAAGTACATGGAATACCAAAAAAAAAAAAAATAATTCAGAAAGTCAAGCTTGTAAGATCAGAGAGGTTGGAATCCCTATCAGGACTCAGACACTGCAGCAATGACAGGAATCACACCCTTCAAGTCACTTTGGGATCTCTGTAAGTATGAGGAAACTAGCTCCCACATGGAAATTGGAAATAACTTCAAAGAATATATTTTCAGATAGCAGAATGGAGAGTGGAGATTATAAACAGCAAGTACTAACAGTATAAACTTAAAAAGCTGACTCAAAACATGAAAAAACAGTGATCCCCTTTCTTGTTGAGAAAAGGACAGATGTGATGATCCTTCTGTACCATGAGAGGTTAATCTCCCTTGAACAAAGTTTTGCTACGTACATATCTGTCTCAGTATTCCTCTCAACTTGTAGACAATGATTAATTTGAATAGTCATTTTATATATTGTAAACCAATTCCTTCAAAATGGTTTTATCTCATCCTTTTTTCCTCACGTAACTAACGACCATTAATTGAACATCCAGAAGCAGCGGAACACCATAAAATGGAAATAAAGATATTACACATTACAAGTAATCAAGTCTTTGAATGGTGCTTTGCAGGGAAAACTATTTCTTACCTTTAGCTATAAAAAATGTTCTTTTTTTTTTTATCAACTTAGATTCCTATATGTTTAAAGCCTGTGGACAAGAGGGAGTGTTTAAATAAAACCCAGTGGATTACTGTCTAGTATTGAAAAAAAAGTCTTATGGGAATTTACTCTGAATGAAAATCAATGCACATTCACATAGCATAAATAATAATGAGATTTGTAGTGATGAGACAGTATGCTTGGCATTGTGCTGTCAGAGACAAGGAGAATTTGTGGCTTTCTGCCAATCAAGCTGAGCTTAAAGGGCATGTCACAATGTTTGGATCATGTAACATAAATGAAAAGATTACACAAAAGAGAAACAGATATCCCTAACTTGTTTTAATATTCTACCAAACAATAAAAACATTTCCTTTCATGTTCACCTCTTTGATATATGTGAAGCTCCTTCTGTTGGTTTCTTGAACATAAAACCAGAAATTATTTTAAGATAATCAATGTCGGTTAATAATCCTATTTACTTAAATTGCAAGAAATATAGACAATTATCTAAAAAAAACTTGTGATGTCAATTTTGGAAGAAGACAACAAAACCAGTGTAAATATCTGTGGAGGATTTCCAAACACTAAACCTGCATTTAGAGAATTTGAGCATTATAAAGTGGTGAGGCCTCCTCAGAAAACTCATCTGTGTATGCACCTTGCCTTATGATGTATGTTCAAGTACAATATAATAGAGGAGAGGAAATAATTTATAATTAAAATCACATATTTCCAATAGACTAATGAGCCTTCAAGATCTTCAATGGATAGTTTAATTCACACATTCATTCAACAAGAACATTTTTATGAGGCTATCGCATTCATAGCACTGCCCAGAATTACAATAGTGGAAGGAGGAAGAAATAGAAAATGGAATTTTTATTCTTCAGAGTCTATCATGTGTGTGAGATGGTAGCTAATGAGACTATCAAGCACAGACCCCAATAAACTCCACCTAGGTGTTACAGTATAGTGGCAAGTAAATGGGGAATGAATCTCTCTATACAGTACCAGACATGTGGACAAATAAATAAAAATTCAGACAACCAACCAGATGGTGATATATACAATGGCAAACTGCCATATGCATGAAATCTTTCAAATAGTTTTCTTTTTCTGTGCAGTTTAGAACTGTCTAGACAATACATTTCAACTAATTGCATCAACTAAGTCAAAATGTATGTAACAAGTGAGCTTTGCTGGCAAGTCTGTGATGCCTGTCTTAAAAGACTTAGACTCTCTAGACTCAAACAGTAATGACAAAATACTCAAGGAGAAGAGGGTAGATAGAATAAGATTTGTTTGTTGGTTTGGAATTGGAGATATCAGTATGAATTCATGCAAAGGTGAGGAGGAAGAGAGAGGGAGAGAGGATATGTGTGAAGCAAAGGTGAATAATGTACAGTGTTACAATTACAGACATATAATCTGATGTCTAATATATCATGAGGAAAACCTCACTAACAACGATATAGGATGATCACATTAGGAGAGAGGGAAGCAGAAATCTCTATAGAAACAAGTATTAGAGCAACTAACTCAAAATAAGGTGAAAGAAGGACTCAGGAATATTTTTTTTTTCAAATAAAAATGATTCCTCAGTGGAGTGTGGGTGGATTAAATTTAGAGCTGAGAAAAGATTGGGGATAGTATGCTAATGACAAGCAAGGTGCCCTGAGCGGAAGGAACCACATACATATGCAAGGCGCACAGTTAAATGGAACTATGGTCTTTTCCATCTGGGACACTGCAGAATGGGGTGAGAGTGTGGAAAGAAAAGTGAACAGAGAGATAGCAAAGGGCCAGTAAATCAAGGTCAGCTTTGCTTTTTACAGTGAAGGCAAAGAAGGTAATAAGAATTCTGTAGCAGAGAAGTGTTACATTCAAGTGACACTCTAAAATGAGAAAGTGCTCTTTGGTTCTGTGTTAGAGTTAGGACTAAAAACACGGAGATATGTTTAAAAATGCTACAATTATCCCAGGTGATAAATGGGAGTCTAAGGAATAATGAGTGCTTCTGGAATGGAAAGGAGAGGAGAGCTCTGTTAAACATATAAAAGTAAATTAATGGGATTTAGTGTTTGGTTTCATGTGAGGATAAAAGAAAAAGAGCTTAAAAATAAGTACCATATGCCTGGTTGAAGCCATGTGGTCGGACAGTAGCTCATTAACATGATATGGAATGTAGAGAAAGAAGTTAGATTATGACTGGTGGAAGATTATGATGCTTGGTCAAAGCCCAAACACAATGTGATAGAAATTCACAGAACAAATAGATAGCAATATGGGTTACAAGATGAAGAGAAGTCTGTGTGTAGATAGGTGACAAAAAATACTTTATTCAAAATAAAACATGCAATTTCTACTAACTTAATTGATTTCCAATGGATTTTATGTTCTAAGATAAGCAAATTTTAAATTTAAAATCCAGTTCATTGCCTCTCAGAGGCAATTGAGGTAGAATATATATTTTTTGTTTAAATTGTCAAGCTCATTATTGAACACCATCACACAAATCATCAAGCACATACTATCTGCAGAATGATAAAGAGGAGCATGATAAAGACTCTGGAGTTTCAAAAAGCCTGTAAACAGTGACATCCCAGCAATCATAGGGGAATAACGGAATTTACCATAGAATCTTTAATGAGATTATGCATAAAATTGATATCATTAAGTAAACTAATCACTGGGGTTTAATTCACAAATACATAAAACATTTCATAAAAGCCTGGAAATTTTACCTAAATTGATTTATTTTTCCTCATTGACTTTAGAACTAGATTAGGATGTAGATAACAAAACTGGGGAAGTTTACCAAGATAATCTTATTTCAATGATTTAATCTTAAAGGTAACTTCACTTTTCTGCTCCTCCAATTTTTTCATCTTATTTTACAGAAAATCAGAGATAACTGAGCATTATATTATGGACAGCTTATGAAGGAATGATTTCACACTAAGAATCAAGAAAAAAATTTACTCATTCTAAGTAGACAAAATCTTAAGGTGTCCCAGGAAAAAAAAAGTTGCAAACCTTTTCACTTTGATCTTCAACCCGTTATAAATCATTTGTCTGGACTCCTGATGGGCTTATACCTACAGAGGACTGGAACTTAAAAAAGAAGAGGATCTTTTCCTTACATCTTTCATTATTTCAGATTGAAATGGCAAAGTGCCTAGATACCACAGGTGAGTGCCAGAAGCAGCATTAAAAAATTGGCTCTTGTTAAATGTCTTCGAAGAAACCTCTGTTTTCATCAGGAGATGGCAATTACATAGCTAATATGGCCTGCCAAGGTTTATTCTGGAAAAGGGAAATGGTCCATAGTATGGATATTTTCCTTATGTTTATTCACACTTCATACATATTAGTTATCATAGAAGCATATGACAAAAATTAATTAGATACAATCCAGCACTATATATACTATTTATTCTCCTTATAGTTTTTATTCCTACAGTACAAATACAACTAATCCTGGCATGCATTTATTTATTTGTACAAAATCTTACAATCAACTAGGATATAATTAATTTAATTCATTTTTCTACTTTTTCTTTTTCTTTTAAAATTTCGTAAATTCTTTAATCTTCTTTTTAAGAAATTTTAAGCAAGAATTTTCATAATTTTAATGGTAAACCATACAGCTATAAGCAAGACTATTATGTTTGCGGCAGTTTATTTATTTTTTCTCCCCAGTGTTCCCATAACTCATGTGAAATGTAATGGCTTAGAGAAGCCAAAATGTAATATTTTAGTCTTGTATAGAGTGCTAAGTACAAACATCCCCCAAAATCTTCATAAGAAGAATAATGGAAAGAAAATTGAATTTGGGGTCTGGGCTTCAAGTGCTTTATCAGTTCAAACACTAATTAACGTCTCTATTAAATTACTTAACTTTTTGGAGATTTAATTTCTTCATATGTAAACAGAAGTATTACACAAATGCCCTACATTTGTGACAGGGTTATGAGAGAAGTACATGTTTCAATTTATATTAAAATGCTTTGCAGGGGATAAATCACCATCCAAAACATTATCAAGAAAGTTATTTGCACTGCAGTCAGGGTCCCGAAGCTATTTCTGAAGGCAATTCTCATCATCTTCACTTTAACTAGTTAGATATCATGAAAGTATCCTCTTGTCCCTCTGCTACTTGTTGTTTTCAGGCTATCTGGTTGAGCTCCATTCAAAGTATTTGCTAAGGAAGCTTGCTTTATTCATAACCTCAGGTTTTCTCTCCACTTTAAAACACAATTCAACATTATCAGGAGGTTTTTATAATGATAATGTGGCACACTCCTTCAAACATAAAGAGATATGAAATAGAAAATTATGCTAATATACAAATACAAAAAAAACAAGTGAAAGATGGAAATGTTTTTATCTGCCAGAACTCTAATCCTAAAGGGACTGAATAACAAGCTTTTCAGTGGAAGAAAATCAAGTTAAATGGAAAACATTGTTACATATTAAGAGTCAAAGTAATACACAAAGAAATGAAATGGGGAAGCAACAAAATCATCTTCAACAGGAGTTCTAAAATCCAAATTTTAGATAAAAATGTCACCTTGTTGGCTTTGTGGCCATGTTTAGATACCTTAATTTTTCTGAACTGTTATTATGGAATCTTGAATTGATGCTCTCAGAAAATTAAACAAGTCTTATTGTTCTTCCATGGAGATGGAATAAGAATAAACAAGAATAGAGCATGAATGCATGCTTTAAATCTCACCTACCATTAAAGAAAATTGGCAATGAGGATTTGAATGTTGATTTTTTTTGAGGTCTTATACAAAAATGTAATTTTACTTCCAGAAAATTACTAGCAATTACATTTATTTCCAGATAATAACGAGATTAAAGTATTCAAATAACAGGGGAACAGAAAACCTTGGGATTTCATAATGCTATCAAAGCATAGCAATGTTTGAGCAAAAGCTAATTTTTTTTTTATTTTTCACTGTTTATGACAAATGTACACATAGTCATAACATTTTTAGGAGAACAGACTCTAGTTTGGCAGAGGAAGTCATCCACCTAACTCACAGCTTGCCTACCAAGAGGCCATCTCAGTGAGTAATTTACCATTTTTTACAACCATCTTCAGGGAGCAATTTACCACTTTCACAGGAGGCCATTTTATTTTTATTCAGTTGTTATTAATACTAAGTCCTTCCTATTCCTAGCAAAACTCTTTTCTCCACAAGTTCCACCCTTGCCACTCTTAAATTTTCAAATTACTTTCCTTTCCTCTTGCATATGACAGCCTTTATATTTTTGAAGATACTTTCTTCTCCCTGGATTTTCTCTAAGCTAAATATTTCACTTTTTAAAAAGTATTCTTCTGATGATCTGGTATCGAGTGCCTGTACCATCCTAGATCTTTCTTTAGGCAAACTCCAGTGTCAAACGGCTCTCAAAAGAGCAGCCAAGGCTCAGTGGAGCACATGAAGAATATAAGATTTAAAACCATAAAACTCCCAGAAGAAAATATAGGGAAAAAAGCTTCTTAATATTAGTTTTGTCAATAATTTCTTGGATAATAGTGCTCAAAGAAGAGGCAATGAAAGAAAGCCACCACAACAACCACAAATGAGACATCAAATTAAAAAGCTTCTTCACAGCAAAAGAATGAAGAAAATAAAAAGATGGATTATGAAATGAAAGAAAATGTTTAAAACCATATATCTGCTAAGGGATTAGTATCCAAAATATATATGAAACCCATATAATTTAACAACAATGACAAACAAATAGCCAAATTTAAAAATAAGCAAAGGAACTGAACAGACATTCTATAAGGAAGACATAGAAATTGTCAATAGGTGCTCAACGTCACTAATCATCAAGAAAATGTAAATCACAAACTACAATGAAGTATTATCTTACACTTGTTGGGATAGCTATTATCAAAATAAGAAAAGATAGCAAGTATCCTTCATAAGGATGTGGCGAAAAGAACCTTTGTATGCTGTTGGTAGGAACAGAAATTAGTACGGCCTCTGGCAAACGGTATAGAGGTTCCTCAATAAGATATAGAGCCACATGATGTAGCAATCCCACTTCTAGGCATATATTCAAAGGAAATGAAATCAGGATCTCATAGAAGTTTCTGCACTCCTTTGGTTATTGCAGCATTATTCACAATAGTCAAGTCACCAAAGCGACCTAAGTGACTATTGACAGATGAATGGATAAAGTAAATGTGATAAATGAAATATTATTCAGCCCTAAAAAATAAGGAAATCTTGCCATTTCAGAAAATATGGATGAACCCAGACAATAATTTGTTAAGTGAAATAAGCCAGACCCAGAAGGACAAATATTGCATGATATCACTTATATGACAAACCTAAAATAATCAAATCTATTGAAGTAAAAAGTAGAATAGCAGTTGCCAGAAGCTATGAAATAGAGAAACAAGAAGGTACTAGTCAAAGGGCATAAAGTATTAGTCATGTAAGATGAAAAAGTCCTAGAGGTCTACTGTACAGCATTGACATTATAGTTAAAAATTATATTGTACACTTGAAAATTTGCCAAGAGGATAGATATATGTGAAGTATTCTTAATCACAAAATAACATTTATTATTATTATTGAAAAAATAATAATAAAGATGGAAATTTGGGGAGGTGATGGTTATATTTATGGTAAAGATTGTAATGAATTTGTGCAAAGATCTCTAAACTCATCAAATTGTGTATATTAAATATGTACACCTTGTTGTATGTCAATCATATCTCAAATAAAGTGATTTATTTTATAAAGAGAGGGAGAAGGAGAGAGAAGCAGAGGTGGGGCAGAAGGAGAAGGAGAGAATCTTAACCAGGCTTCATGACCAGTGCGGAGCCCAAAGCAGGCCTCTGTTCCAGGACTGTGAGATCAGGACCTGAGCTGAATATAGACACTAAAATTGACTGAACCACCCAGGTGACCCAAGAATCACTTTGTTAAACACTAAATTTTCAAGTCTTTATATCACACTACTGAAATTTCATTATAATGTAACCTTAAAAATTCCAAGCTTTCACTATACATGCTCACTAAATATAGACAGGTTTTATGTCTTTATATCTTTTCACCCAGCTATATAAAAGGATAACAACATTAGCAAAATTACCTTAAATTGTATAGAATACATTTGTAAGCAGTTCTAAGATATTGCTAACTTACCCACACTTTATTTTGAAATAATGAGTGTGGATAATATCCACATCGTCTAATTTTACCTGGTTATCAGTTTCTAATACCTGATTAATAACCAGATAAAATTAGATAACATTGTTTCTATCCACAGAGAACTATAATAAATTCTAGTATAAATTCTGTTGCTTTTCCCACCATTTGCTTTGGTGTGGGTTGTCTCCCCTTTACTAGATAGAGTATTCTCAACATTGGCAATCATACCTTTTTAGGTATTTGATACATTGTCTACAATAAATCAGTAGAGTAATTGCATTGCATTAGTGAATCTATTGATTATTTCTATTTACCATTTATATATTCACAAAAAAATGATTGCAGGGCCTAGAGCAAAGTCATTTTATTTTACCATGTTTTAATTTAATATGTATATGTATTTTCATATGTTGTGTGTCAAAAGACTAATAAGCACATTAGCTAAAATAATAATCCAAAATATTGTAAAGCAGTAAAGGTTAAAAGTTGATAAAATATGAATGAGTCTACTAGAAACAGATGTTATAATTCTGTGAAGAGAAAAATGATTTGAATATGATTATCAAGCCATAAACATTTTTATGCCAAGAAATTCTGTATACTATAGTTTAAAATATAAATTGTCATACTGATTTTGAGTTTCCAACTAACAAACTTTGATTTCAATTTAATAAGATGTTTAACCCAAAACATTAAAATTTTGTATACCATATTTGGATTAGATTCAAAGTAGACAAATTTCTCCAGTTACATTAAATAAAGCATTTTTTTAAAGAATAGAAAGCATTGGTTAAGTAGAAGATCATTGGTTACTGATCTGATCTGATCATATTGTCACGAGTTTCTTCTGTATAATCTCTCATCTCAAGAAAGTAGTTTTCCCATTAATAAATCAAGACAATTAGCCTATAAACTTGTTCTTACAAGTAGGAATTTCTAGTGGGAAGACACACTAATATTAAGCAGGGTAAAATAAATGATCATATATATTTATAAGTCTTATAAATTCAAAACAACAGACTATCCCCATTCAGATATAGTGTAGCATAATTTTTAAAAACAAAAAGAAACTTGAGTATTTCACATTGAACTTTCAAATTATTATTAAGGTGGCATAGCAGGTTGTAAATTTTAACAAAATCTGGTGTTGCAGGGTTTTTTTATTTTGTTTTATTTTTATCATTTAAATTGTGCCACTACAATTTGGAAGCTGTGCAGCTTGTTACTCCAAGACAAATCTCACCTAAGAGGATATGGCAGTCTTCCACATTGCGGTCTGATTGCATTAGACTGAGTACGGCTAAAGAAAGAAATATTTTGACAGGGGAGATTGCACTTGAACATATCAAAGTGTCAGTTCAGATATGTGGCATCTGAAAAGCACACTCCCCTTTTCCCCATTGCATGAAATTTGCCACCTCTCATTGTCTCTTCCAGATGGTGTGCTGAGTTCTCTTCAGCTTTATTCCTAGAGAGCTTGAGTTGACATCAATCTGTTATGCCATTTTCTTGTAATACTAAAGTGGCTTATTTATCAATGCCAATTAATCAATGGCACAGAACGGGCTCCTCCTTAGCAGCTAATGTAGTTTCATTCTTTTTTTTCACTATTCAATATTTTTTTTTAAAAAAAGAACAGTGACCAGATTGGCAAGCCATACATCTGGCAGACTGTGGCCACTTAGGAGGCATTCAAGTGATGTAAAGTTGAAAGTGTTTATTTCAAAAAATGATTAAGAACCATATTTGGATGTTACAATGTCTAGCAGGAGAGTGAGGGTAATTCTGTGAAATAAGAAAAAATTTATTTTTTCTTACTAAACTCATGGCTTTTTTAATGGACTAATATTTCCATGTAAGGAAGAAAGAGCTCTTATTATGCTTGTGAATTTTTAGCTATTAGTCTCAGTGGCATTAACATCAATATACAAAAGATATATGAAAGCAACCAATTCTACCGCAGTTATACTTCATGACTGGGTACTCTATTTTAGAGTAAATATACTATAGAATAGACTTGCATGTTGAAGTAACAATCCTGATGTCATGATATTGGCAACAAATACCTATACATACATAAATAAGTGCTTTTTCGAATTGTATTTCAAAAAACGAAAAGAAAAATTAAGTAATGATTATAATGCAACTTGAAAGCCTGTAATAGACTAAGTGACATCCATCTGAATCAATTTTAAGATGAACTAGAGAGACTTCATATCTTTTTAAATCCCATCATAATGAATATATTTCTAAGATTATTATTTTTCCATTATAGAGTATTGTAGTTTTCAAATAATCTGGGATTATTGTAGTAGTTGCTCTGAATTTCAGTTCTGGTAAGTATTCATACACAAAGCAATTACCTCTGGGCTCAGGAATTAAGGTAAAAATACTATAAATATCAAATGATACCACTACAGCATGTCTATAAACCAGTATCCCAGTTACAAACAAGAAAAAAGGGGAGAAAGCCTAAACTTGTCATTAGTAATTTGAATTCAATAAGCAATTTTAAAAATGAGCTTAATGATCTCTAGTTCTTTCAAGTGGCTTCTTTATCAATCTTATTACAGCTAGCAAAAGCCATGTCTGTATAATGAAAGGTGTTCTTTGAAAACACTAGAATGGAATATGTAATTCAAGCTAATTTAATGTAAGTGTTCTAACATTAGTATTTTTAACTATCTACTTAATATTGATTATATACACAATCTTCAGGAGAGCACTAGCAATGTAAAAGGTTTATGATTTTAACAAAACGATAAAAGTAGTATAGGAGAGAAAAAGAGAAATGGTGCAATGAAATTCATGAATGATCAGCATATTAATAAAAATAATGTTGCAATACATGCTAGAAGTTTATGAAGTATATGGAAGAAAAGAATTAAATCATAAAATATATATTTTTCCCCCACTGGGTATCAACAAGTCCATCCATTTTTTACCAGTTTCCAAAGGCAATATTCAAGAGGTCTCAGACAAAAGACTGTGGGTGTTACTCCAGAACTGAACTTAGAATGGAACCCAGAGGTCATGTCTGAAGCATTCTGACAACATGTACAACTGTGATCTGGCCCTTGAAAACTCCATAAGACAGAATCTGAGATTAAAATGGACTAATACGGTAAAAATTGGGAGAGGCAGGCATTGAGAAAATAATTTCCACATAATTTCTGCTTTATGGAAACTACAAACATCCAAACCTATTTCCACTTTCAAGCTCTGACCAAAGAAAGGACCAGGAGAAAAGGTGTCTCCCAGGAAATCATAGTTATTCAACCCTGGTTTTTTCCCTTTCTCAAACTGTACACTTCCCTCAGGTGTTAACACTCCTCCCACCCTGATTCAAAGTCAGAACATTACAATCATCTCTTACCAAAATAGAAAAAGAAAACCTGATATGGGTGATTAAGACTTATAAATCTAAAGTTTAAGAGAGCAGACAAAGTTGAAAATTATTAGGGGGCCTGAAAGCAGCAAAATCACAGCTTCAACCAAATAGTCACTCTCTTTGAGCTTAACACAGAAGGAACAAAAGTAAATTAAAAGATGATGAATGAATTCTCAAAATGGTATCTAAAATTTAAAACATAATCAAGGATTTTAAAATATTTATTAGATCCTGGTGAATCAAGTAAGGTCTATTTGTAACTAGTAAGTTCAGCTTTTGTGCTTGGGTTCAAGAAAATATTGCTGGAAAAGTTATTAGGCTGATTTGTGTTGAGTTTCTCCACTTACTACTGGTACAGAATTTGTTGAGTGACCTAACTTCTCAATCTATTTCCCTTTCTTGCTGTGTGATAAGATTCCTGTGAAGATAAAAGGCAAAAGTCATATGAATCATAAAACATTCTACATGTGTATGTGTATATTATTATTAAATATATTATAAATGGCTCCTGCTACCTTCATGATATGTAAGTACTATGCAAGTATTTCCTTTTGGTTGTATTTTTGCTGTGGATATGTACATGTCAAACTTTGTGAACTGTGTTTCCTCTTAATATTATATCATTAATATTATCTTGCTTTTAAACAGTTTTGAAATACATTTTTTAACACCTGCACGGAAGTTTTCCTATTATCATGGTAAATGAGTAACTCAAAAATCTTAAGTAGTCCTTCTTAAAATTTCATCCCAGTATTATTGAAAAATGTTTTGCAATATTGACAACACCAATAATAATGAAGCCCATATCTGGTATAAACCCTATAATTTATAATCTATGACAACAGCAACAAGAAAAAAAAATGTGCCTGAGTCTTTGAGGAGAAAAAAAGAAAAAAACTCTTTTAGATAACTATAGTTATCACTTCCATTTATTTTATGATTTTTACCCATATTTAGCTTCACTGTAAAAAGTGAAATATTATTGTACAAACACAACTAAATTTCTATTATGCAAAAACATCCCAAGAATGGTATAAAATCTAACATCGATTGATGTTTCCAAGAGATTAAAGAAACATCCACCATTGCTCCTTTTGAGAAACGATCTAAATGATGTTGCTAATTTTATAACCAGGCCCTTACCTTACACCTTCACTTCCAACCTAATACCACCTTATCAAGGAAAGAAAAACAACCCAGAAAGCCTTTTCATCTCATACTTCCTGAGATACTTGCCCTTCCTTCTGATTACTTACAAAAGGGAGGTGGAAGAAAATTTGGAGGCAGATAATATATTAAATGTTTTCCATGGCTGAGTGAAATATTTTACAGCTGTGATTTCTATAGGATACAGGTATCCAGCATCAACAGGCTTTGCATCTGTCAGTGTTCTTTGTAAACCTCAGGAGAGCCTTTAAGATTGGATAGATGATCCTCTAACAGAGCTGGCTTAGATGTGTGTTGTCTCAAAATTGCTCCACAAATGTAGATTAACTGACCTCTCTAGGCTCTTTTCTGAATCTCATGCTTTACATATGGAAATGCCAGTTCCCATATATCTGCAATACATTACTCAGAGAAGTTTAACATCAGAGCACTAATCTGTGCTAATAAGATCATTTCAGCAAAGAAGAGCACTACACACTGTTTTGTTTTAAAAGCTTAAATTAATTGGATTAATATTTTATTTTAAGCAGCTTGAATGTGGCTACATGACTAATAAATGTGCATGAAGTGAAAATATATTCACTGAGTGTACTATCCCTCCTTAGGAAAAAATTAACAGAGATCTTATCTACCTTTTAATAACAGAAATCAACACTGCATCCCATCCATTTATTCTACAAAATGTATTGAACACAATCACATGACTCAGTCAAGTTTGTAGGAGATGAAAAGATGAATGAGATATAACCACTGCCCTCAAGTAGCTTAAAGTTAGTGTAAAAATACAGAAACTATAGATAAAATACAAGGTAGACTTCATAGAAGAGGTAGCTAAAAAGTTACTGGTATGCAGAGGATAAGAACTGACAGCTCTGGAATCAGAAAGGGCCTTGTGAAGAAACTGGTATTTGAGCTGGGTCTCAAATGGAATTAGAAATGTGAAGATGTGAAAGAAGAGTACAGGAAGATAACGTAATAGGAAGAGAGGCACTGAGGAAGGAAATCTCCAGCGTAAATGTAGACAGCAGCATGTTTCTTTACTTTCTGTGTGACTAGATTTCTGCAGGTGTTCAGTTTTCATTGGATTTACTGCCTAAATTCCTGAGGCCTCAGTTTCCTTAACTGAAAGAAACCAATATAATTAGATGACTTACAAAGTTCTTCTGGCTCAAACTCCAAAAATCTAAGTCACTTAAAGATCACTTTGATTAAATTCTCTAAAAGACAATTATCATATGGTTTCACCCATATGTGGAATACAAGAAATAGTGAAAGGAACCATAAGGGAAGTGGTGGGCTGGGGCGGGGGGCACTGAGTGGGGAGAAATTAGAGAGGAAGACAAACCATGAGAGACTCCGAATTCTAGGAAACAAAGGGTTGCAGAAGGGAATAGGATATTTGGGTGAGGAGCATTAAGGAGGGCACCTGAGGAGGTGAACACTGAGTGTTATACTATATGTTGGCAAATTGAGTTTAAATTAAAAAAAAAAAAGATATGAAATGGAAAAAAGAAGATTAAATTGTCTAGACAATACTTAAAGAATTTTACATATCAATAAATTCCTTAAGTCAAATTATTCATAGTTTGGAAAAAGAAAAAAAAGAGATAATTATTGTGCCACTATTGTTTATTTAAATTCTAAACAGTTATGATCTCTCATATCTTCCAGTGACTATCAGACATTCTCCACAACCTACGATTGGAGTCTGAACTAAAGCATTCTGCTGTAGAAAAAATTTGGAACTTCAACTATATGCCTTAACTGTTACATCTAATGGATTGTTGTTTGTGTTTCTCTTGTCAAAAATTAGTGTTTTAGGGTTAAACTATTAACATTTCAAAATATTTTCCACCATCTTGGGGTTTAAGAGGACTATGGTTGAAAGTTTCTAATTATTGTTATTATTTGTAGCATTTTTTAAAGAAATGGAAATTAGCGTGGTAAAATTATGTTCTTCTATTGTTCCTCTTAAATCTATGAAATTGGAGCTGAGTCTCCAAAATTTTGTGAAGAAATATAATAATGAAAATAAATACACATATGACTATGCTAACAGTGGGTCATTGTAAGGAGTGAGGTAAATAACTGTAATGTGCTCGTTTTAAACCTTAGATACAAGGTTAAGAACAAAGTCTGTATATGTCTACCTGGAACATTTACTGAGCACCTACTATGAAAAGTATGGGACTACTGAAATGAATAAGACCGAGAAGGCTCTGTTCTAATGAGAATTTCATTCAATTTGGGAGATGGATAAAGATAATAAACATAACAAAAAATATCAGGTAATGATGAGAACTTTTTTTTTTTTTAAGATTTTTATTTATTCATTCATGAGAGACACACAGAGAGAGGCAGAGACACAGGCAGAGGGAGAAGCAGGCTCCATGCAGGGAGCCAGATGTAGGACTCGATCCCGGGTCTCCAGGATCATGCCCTGGGCTGCAGGCGGCGCTAAACCGCTGAGCCACCGGGGCTGCCCGAGAACTAACTTGTATTGAGGGAGTGGCTTTTAAATTTAGAGCTAGGGGTACATGAGTAGTTAAGCAACTGCCTTCGGATTAGGTCATGATCTTAGGGTCCTTGGATCAAGTTCCATATTGCCCTCCCTGCTCAGTGGGGATTCTGTTTGCTTATTCATTTATTTTTAAAATTGTATTCAAAAAATAAAATAAAATAAAATAAAATTGTATTCATTTATTTGAGAGAGAGCGAGTGAGCACAAGCAGTGGGGAGGAGCAGAGGGAGAAGCAAGCAAACAGAGAGCTAAATAACAAGAAATATCCAGCTTTGAGTTGATCAGGAGAAAAAGTATCTCAGACAGAAAGTACAACTAGTATTGGTAGGTCAAGATAGGAGGAGCCTCAGGTTTTCCATCTAAGTACCCAGGTAAATAATGGTAACATTTGTTGAGATGGGAAAACCTTGGGAATGATCAGATTTGGTAAGAATGCTCATAACTTTATTTATAATAGCCCCAGCTGGAAACAACCCATATAAAGATATGGACTAGTAATATACAAGCCATTAAATAGATAAACTTCAAAAACAATATGCTAAATTTAAAAAAAAAACCAGCTAGACATAAATATAAATGCATTCAGTATTTGCATTAAAAATTGCACTAATGATTGCACTAACATGAAATTACTGGAAAGGGCAAATCTTTAGAGATAGAAAGCAGATCACTGCTGGTCTGGGGCTGGGATTGGGATATAGATTGATCATAATCAAGCATAAACAAAATTTTAAGGTGATGGAAATGTTCCAAAACAAGATAATGAGGATGGTTGCTAAGCTCTATGAGTTTACTAAAACTGATTAAATTGTATACTTAATATGGGTATATTTCATCATATGTAAATTATACCTCAATAAAGTTGTTAAAAATACAGGGCTTCTCTACTTAAAGAAAATCTAATGTAAGAATTTCTTTAAATATTAAGCCTGCCAAGTACAATTACATTTATTTCAAATTATTAGAATTGGTTGGAAAATTTGGATGAGACTACTCACAGGGGGCCCTCAATATATGTTCAGAATTTCCTTGTTTAGAAAGCAATAAAAAGCAAACCATCATAAATTACTTTGCTTTCTTATTTTATGTGTAATCATAGCACTTCAGGAATTAATGGTATATTAAAGAAAATTCTCTATAGTGGCTATTCCTGGAATTGGAGATTTAAAAGTAACATTGGAGATACTGTTTTGAAATTTTTACATTTCCACATGACTTGGATTTTTTTTTTACTTTTGTAATTAAAAACACATATTTAAATATTCTGAAAGTATAAATCAACATTTTTCAATAAAAGAACTATTTTAGTGTCTACCTTGTAAGCAAAATCAAAGAACTGGTTAAACTTTGAGCCAATGTTCAAATTTTGAATTATGTACAATCATTTCAAAACCCAGTGTGATACACCTTTAGAAGCATTTATATGAACTTTTGTTAAGTTGGGCCTTACTTAACACAATTATTTTTGCCCAAAACAAGCATATACTTGTTTTGTGACATGGCTATAACAAATGGAAGGGATTTTATATTATCAATTATAAAACCTGGTCTCACCACATTGTTGTAGTGGTTATACTATCTATATAGGATTCCTGGTTGTGATTAACTTACACAGAAAGTATCCACCTACACTTCTTCGATGTTAGAAGTTTTTCCCAAATCTAGATTACAATGAGGTTGCAGACCAATTCTTTAATTCTCTACCATATCACATCCAGGTCACCACAAATTCAATCAACTACTTTAAACAGAAAATTTAAGTGGTGAGGAAAAGAAGATCTATATATGAAGGTTATAGGTAGTCAGCACAGTCATTATATTAGGTTAAATTAATGTTAAGAGGTCTCTCAAAATGTCAACTATCCAGTTTTAGATTAACTGGCTTCTTGTTAGTAAACATCTTTAGATAACTCAGATCCTCTTTTTTTTTTTTAAGATAGATGGATAGATAGATTTATGTATTTATGAGAGAGAGAGAGCACAAATGCAAACTTGGGGGAAGAGTGGGGGGAGGGGCGGCAGGGAGAGAATCCTCCAGAAGACTCACTGCTGAGTGCTGAGCCCTAGCAGGGCTTGATCCCAGGACTCTGAGATCATGACCTGAGCCAAATCAAGAGTCAGAGGCTTAACCAACTGAACCACAGAAGTGCCCCAATTGGGTTTCTTCTTGTGAACCTACAGGGGTATAGTCTCTGTTGCCCCCTATTAAATACTTTTATATTTTCTCCAGAATCTTTTGGATATATACCTTTTTCTTCAAATTTAAATGAACTATGCACATAATCTGGGAGTAGGGAATTCTATTACATAGTCAAACATCTGATTTCTATAATGTAAATAAACAAAAACTAATTGTATGAGCTGCTATTTTTTTACAGAGACTAATCCAGCAACTGAACTTCATTTATTCCTGTTAACACTCCTTAAACTAGCTTATTGTTTACAATAAAGCATAGTAATTAAGTAAATCAACTGCACTGCTGATAACCATAATAGTGTGCTTTGATCTCCTGCTCAAAAAAGCAAGATAAGGACAAATCTAACACATATAACTAAGGTAATTCTGTAAAACAGGTTATATATAAATACATTTATGCATCATGCATACATGTGTGTATTCATATAATAATGGAGACTGGAAAGAACTTAAGAATTAGGAAAATTCCCTATAATTAAATTTATATTTTGGAAAATTTATTTTTTTGATCTGACCATCAAAAGGGAGATCATCATTCATGACATAGAGAAGAAAGGCTACAGAGGGAAAACAGGCAGTTTTTGTTTCTTTTAGCTTCATGTCATTTTAGGGTGGGAATAATAAAGCAACAGATGGAATTGATGACATCCTGAAGGAGAACTTTAGTAAAAGCAAAATAGAAACTTTGGTGCCACTAGAATGTCTTAATCAGGGGAAACACTGAGCTACTGAAAACTTCTACATCCACCTGTGGATAAAACAACAGAAACTTAACAATTCATAGCTTTCTCCATATTTATAAAACTCAAGAATCCCAGAGCCCATTAATCGGTTAATCCATAGGCAACCCGGGTCGCTCAGCAGTTTAGCACTGCCTTCCTCCCAGGGTGTGTGATCCTGGAGACCTGAGATCGAGTCCCATGTTGGGCTCCCTGCATGGAGCCTGCTTCTCCCTCTGCCTGTGTCTCTGCCTCTCTCTCTGTCTCTCATGAATAAATAAATAAAATCTTTTAAAAAAAATCGGTTAATCCACAAACTAAAAGCACTAAACATTTTATTGCGCTTGCCAACAGATACGACCACAAGCATCACTGCATACAAAAGGGAACTGATTTGGTAAAATGTTTTTTACTCACAGTAAATTAAATACTGATTTCTGCGGATATATATAGCAAAGAAGTCTGACAATTTTAAAGAGCTTACATGCAATTAACAGGCAACCAAAATCAGTTGTACAACTTAAAAATCCATCTCATACACACTCATCTAATACGGTGTTATGTAGTTCAAGGTAAATACACATATTACTATCAGTTTAATCATTCCACCTATCCTTTGTTCAATAATTATATACAATAATCTATTTAATTGGTAAGGGTTTAATTATTTCAACACTATACTTTTTTTTTTTGGAAAAAATATTTGGGATATTTTCCTGTCCTCTTTAACACAATGTATTGAACACAATCCAACCTATACTTCTACTTTGATAACTGAAGATGACCATAAAGAACTGGAATAATTAAATCGTATTGGAACACAATGATTTTTTTTTTTAGTTCCTGAGTATATGGAGTCATTTTTCCACACATATTATTCTATTATTTTTTCTCTGCTCTTTCTTTCTTCTTTTCTTTTTTTTTTCTTTATTCTTACAAGTATATATGGTAGGGGTTCTTTATTTCATTGTTTGTTGCCAGCTAATATTGTCTCTCAGCTTCCAATATTTCTATCTCAAAAAGGTAATTCTTTACACATCTATTAATTTACACTTCCAAATGAGTATGAAGTTTGAAACCTTATGTAATTGTTTTAAAAAAAAGTGTAAATTAGTTCTAAGAGAACTGTTGGAACGATACAGTGCTTGAAATTTTTCTCAGTGGTTTTTTATATCAATTTTGACTGCTCAGGAACCTCCTTATTTCCTTCTTTATTTATATTCTGTTCTACATGGATAAGATTGCCAGATATTTAAATGACAGCCTACTGTGTAATAAAATTATATATTGAATTTGGGACACCATGATTAGTTGCAGGAAACACCAGACAGATGTAAAATGATACAATCTAAACTGATAAACATCATATAACATTTTATCTAAATTCATGCACTCATTTGTTCTTTGTTATTACACAATATCTGAATGAATGAGTTCTATCCTCTTCCCTTCATTTTCTAGACAAATACACATAAGCAGCCCTGTTCTTGGCTTTTTTTTTTTTTTGGTTGTGTTTTGTTTTTGCTTGTTTTTATTCAAAAGAATAATACTCTTATGGTGTTAAAAAATTATCAGTTCAGAAATGTTTGAAGCAAAAGAGAAAAAGCCCCACTTCCCTGCTCTCTCATTTCCATTCTCAGAATTAAAAATTACTAACACAAACTTTAAAAAGATTTTGACAAATAAATAGTTGTATAACTCAGATTTTTGAGAGATCTTTAAACAGAAAGAAGTTTTAAAACTCTGGGCTAAAATCAATCAATCAATCAATCAAACAAACTCTGGGCTAAGTTATGGAATTATTTTATTATATTTGGTCTATCACTGGCAATAGCAGTACAGCTTCAAGTGGATAGGCATAAAGTTCTTCCAAATATTATAAGTTCAAGAGTTGTTATTATTGGGACGCCTGGTGGCTCAGTGGTTGAGCATCTGCCTTCAGCTCAGGTCGTGATCCCAAGGTCCTGGGATTGAGTCTCACATCGGGCTCCCTGCAGAAAGCCTGCTTCTCCCTCTGCCTACGCCTCTGCCTCTCTGTATGTCTCTAATGAATACATAAATAAATAAAATCTTTTAAAAGAGTTGTTATTATGTAAAAAGCATGTGTGACTCAATTTTAAATCTCTTTATATTTTGAATTCCAATAAGGAACTCAACTTCTATTTAGGAAGAATTACATATATAGTTTGCTGTCTTATTTTCAAAAGTGCTTTTAGTAGAAGTTTATTGAAAACTAGAATACTAGCATTTGATAAATAGTTATTCTGTACTTATTGCATGAGACATTATTCTAGGTACTTGGAAAACAACCACAGACAGGGAAAGGGAAGACAAAACAAAACAAGAAGAAAAAAAAAAAAAAACAAAAACAAAATAAAACCCTCTCCTCGACTCATATTCTAGTGAGAAAACAAACAAGCAAGTAATATATATAGTATATTAGGCACTACTAAGGAATAGAAAAAAATGCAAAGCAGATAGTATCAAAGAAGTTACGTTTTTGAATGGATGGTCAAGACAAGAACTTGTTTGGATTTTGGGAAATTATATGAGGAAAACAAGAGAGGGAACCATTCAGATATATAGGAGAAAGCTATACAGACAGAAGAAACAGCAAATGCAAAAGTCCTGAGGCAGGAGTGTGCCTGATATGTTGTAGGTATAAAAATGTCAGCGTAGCAGGTGAAAAGAAAGTAAGAAATGATAGGAGATATGGGTAGAAAAGTGACAGAAAGTAGGTCATGGAGTTCCTTGTAAATGCTGTGTTGGCTTTAAGTCAAAGAGATACAGGAAGCCATGGGAAATTCAGAAGCTAAGTGTCATAGTCTGGTTTACATTTTAATACTCTGGTTTTTTAATTAAAAACAGATTAATAAGGAGATAAAAGTAGAAGACAGAAGACCAGATAGAAGGTAATTTCAAAAATTCAAGAAAGAGAAAAGAATGGCTCTTTCAAGTGTGCAAGAGTGCAGGTGTTAATATGTCACCAGATTCTAGATATATTTTGAAGAGAGAGCCTTAGAATATTTGGCATTTGGATGCACACTCTAAGAGAAAGAAGTCAAATGTTTATCCTGAGTAACTGGAGGAATCTAATTGCTATTTACTGAGATAAGGCATAAATTTGAGAGTCATCAACATGTTCCATTAAATAAATAATGAAAATGGATATGATTGTAGATACGCAAAAAGATGTCCTAAAACTCCGCCCTAAAGTGCACGGTAACATTTGGAGTAGAGGAAGGGAGGAAAAATGAACAAAAGAATGAGAAAACCAGAAAGGTAAGAGGAATTGTGGTGTCACAAAAATCAAGTTAAGAAAATATTTCAGGAAAAAAAAAATGATCTTCTATGTGAAATACTGTTGATAGATTAAGTAAGATGAAAACTAAAACGTTGAGCATACACCATGGGAGTTCTTTTTGACCTTTATAAAAGTTGTTTTCAGAAGACAGCAAGTTCAAATGCCTGACCAGAATGGTTTCAAGGAAAGATGAAGAAAATTACAGAAAGCAAAATGTAGCCGCACTTGTAAGAAGTATTTTCCTCATAAAGGAAAGAGAAATCAGGGTGGTAACCAGAGGAAAAAATGGGGTTCACAGAAAGTTTTTAAAGATGGGAGAAATAACTATATCCTTGGTTTCCAATGATACATCAAAGAGGAGAGAATTGTGAGGCCAATGTCTTTAAAAAAAAAAAGTGAGCGTAAATGGCACCAGACTGTTAGATCAAAGGCATGAAAAGTCCATGCTTTCGCACATAGGGGCACAAATGACAGTAAGTGTGTGGGTGCGATGATGGGAACATCTAGCCCAACATAGATAAATGCGTTGTAAAAACTGAAAATCTGGAAGTGTCATATTTTCTTAGGGTATCATCTAAAGACACTAATGCTCAGATATGTAATCACAAAATACATTAACACAAGTGAGCATCTTGTAAGACAATCTGCATAATATCATTTACATTTTTTCTAATACCCATGACAGTTTGACATCTACATCCTATGTTGTCATTGAGAAAGTCTTCAGTTATATATTAATGCTTCATTAGCTCACTTTGCTTAGAAGCAAGACATCTGCAGATTTATTCATTTAATGTGAATAAACATCATGTGATAGGAGTTTGTGCCAAAGGGATACCACATAATCTGTAAAGTTCTAGTGCCCACTTACTAATATGTTTAATTACAACTGGGTACAAGCTTCCTATTAATCTTCTTATTTTAGGTATGGATCCAAGGAAACAATAAACCGAAGCTTGAACTATAACTTTAAAGACAAAAATATTTAAAATTGCTGAAGTAAATGAAAATTGAGCGAACATCTCTAAATTCTTCTCAGTAGTTGTGAGAGAATGTGAAAAACCGTAATTAACTGGATTCTAATGCATTTCTTCCTCATCAGTTCTTCCATTATATACATTTTTAAAAAATCAAGAATAAGTAAATAAATTTGCTTCTCTTCTCCAATGGAATCAATGTTTTTCACATGTTTATGTACATAGTAATTACATAGGATTTTATTAAAATGCATATTATTATTATCCAATAGATCTGGAGTAAGGTTTATCATTCTGTATTTCTACAAGGTCTCAAGTTTATGTCCATTGCTACAGGTCAACAGAGCACACTTGAAGTAACCAAGCTGCAAAGCACTATGTCTTTTGGCATTTGCACCGAAGTCAAGATAATAAATTAGTTATGTCATGCCTGATTATTTGGGTTTCCTTTTAAAAATAGTTAAATAGAATTGAAAAAAAATTTAGTTTATTGTAGATATGTATATTCCTGGAAAAGTATATTAATACAGATATACAATTCCAAAGCCTCCTTAAAATGTTACAGTCTCTCATTAAAAACAAAAAAAATTCATAACAATCACTCTATCCAAAAAACTCCTTATTTTATTTACCAGATTATTGCCTACAGCACAGAGCCTAATTTTACACCAATCCACTCATTAAATAACAAAATCAAAGGAATGGAGACTAAGTTAAAATGCAGACATCTATGTTGGATCTGACACACTGAATCACACTACAAAGGGAACAAACAAAACAAATAGCATTATTTAAAATTGCAATCCTGTAAGTGGCAATAAACGCTTTGTTATGACTCTGCTGTGCTGTTTTTCCCACACCTGCTCCCAATTGCCAGGTTAGACTGGCTCAATCTGCTCTACTGTGGGATCACAATCATTTGAACAAACCCCCTCAGGGCAGCAATATCCAGGCAGCCAACACTGTCTCAGAAGAGCCCCTAAAATGATTCCCCATGAATTTGTAATTTTGTTTATGTATATTAAAAGTACAGCATAGGAAAAATATAGCATACACTTATGGGAAAACTTTCTATACTGCTTTCATAAAGCAGCAAGATTTCTCTGAAATATTGTCAAAATTCAGGACTCACAGTGTTTATATGTTAGAAGAGGATAAGGAACAGGGAGGTCATAAAGGTCCAATTTCAGAAGAATTGTCATTCCAGAAGGCTAGTTCCTATATATCACCCTCACAATTTAAGACTCAAACAACCAAGTGTGCAGTAAATATTTTGTCATGTGTTGTTAGTGAGAGAGGTACTCTCTAAGAAAGAGTATTAATTTTATTAGAACATTCAGATACTATTTAAGAGCCCAGCAGAGTAATCCATTCTACCATAGATCATTTAATAGTTACAGGACTACATCTTAATCTTCACACACGTATACACGTATGTAGCATACAGAGGAAGCAAGCATACACATTATTTATGGCATCAAATGAGGTAAAATAAAAGATCAATATCTTATAATACTTAATATATTAATGACATCTTTCTCACTGTTTTACATTATGTGTACCCATGAAAATAATCATATCACTAATTACCATCAAGATGAACAGAAATAAAAGTAATGGCTTACCACAATGACCAAAAAGGCCACTCTCCAGATTATGTTTATATATATATATATATAAATAATACAAGAAAATCAATCATTCTGCTGGAGGTACAGAAAAGACTCACCCTTTAATAAAGTATCTAATTCAGCAAATTTTCAGTTTTTAACTAATACAACTCCATTCCCCTCCCCCAACATAATATTATGCAGCAAAGGGCACAGTTTACTTAATCTGCCAATTATTTTTAATATACAATTAAGAAACCTGAAGCAAATATATGAATGAGAACTTTTGGAGTATTAAGCAAAATACACTATCAGCTCTTGGTGCAAGAGTATTTAAGAATATGTTAACTCTCCCACATTACTGGGTATGCATATATTGAATATTTCGTGACATTTAACATAGGTCATGTTTATTTATTTTGCTAAAGAGAGCTCTGACTTCTTTCCCACACATGATCTTATTTGACTTTCACTACTGCCTTCATAAAATAATGCATAAAAATTGCTTAGGTAACTAGTAATTTCTATTAACATATAAAGCATTATTATTTTTGGTTTTCTTATTCAAATAATTTGCCTTATCACAGCCACCACCATCACCATCATCACTATTTAGGGAATGACATCAATCATCTTTTGTTGTTGGGTAGGTTAAGTCAAGGGGAAATTAGTTTGATGGTCAGAAACAAAGAAGAACTGTAGGTAATAGTGCCAACGTGGGAATAAAATAGAGAAGAAAGTTATGTGCATTCCTTGGTAAATATTTTCCAGAGTTGGAAGAGCAGTGGGTTATTATTAAACATTTATTGAGGACCTATATGTATTAAGCACTATATTTCATTTAATTTACCTAATAACTCCCTAAAATAGCTATTGTTCTCACATTGTCCATGAAAACACAGAAGGCAAAATCAGCCTTTTATCTATGGACTAATGAGTGGCAGAACCAGGACTCCAATTGGATTCATGCGACTCCAAAACTTACATATCCCACAACTTGATTAGATGATTTAATGAAGATAGCAAATTTGACAGATAAAATCTTGCGATAGCCTATACAAATACCACCAAATATTACATTTGTGTTTAGAAAGTGGGAATCTGGAGAAGCCTGGGTGGCTCAGTGTTGAGCGTCTGCCTTTGGCTAAGGGCATGACCCCGGTGCCTGGGGATTGAGTCCCACATTGGGATCCCCGTAGGGAGCCTGCTTCTTCCTTTGCCTATGTCTCTGCCTCTCTCTGTCTCTCATTAATAAATAAAATATTTAAAAAAAAAAAGAAAAGGAAAGGAAATGGAGATCTGTAGCAAATTGTATTCTAACAAATTAAATTCAAAGCTTATAGATGTCAGACTAAAATAGAACAATTTTGCTTGCAGTTAGCTAACGGTCTGTAATTGATTTTTGCTAACCTTTATACGATATGGAGTCTTAAATAAGTTTGGACTTTGTAGTCATTTGGCTCCAATATTTCATAATTCTAAAGTAATTAGTATTCACCCTTTCCCAGAGGAGATGAAGATTTTTCAGCAGTTGACAATTCTAGTGAGCACTCCTCGACAGATAGCAACCCAGATCATCTATTATTTAGTACTTCTTTCATTTAGTATTTAGTTTATATACTTTAGAAATTAAACTTTAACTCTCATTTTCAGGTTCTTCATAAGGATATATTTCTTTACATCCCTGAAAAGAGTTTTTATTCAAGAAATAAAATATATTAAAACTTCAGTATCATAATCACTAAGACCCAGAAAGTTTAAACACCTTGGCTCAAAGCTGCATAAACAATCAGTGAATTGTGAGGAATTCACTCTAAATGCAATGTCATGCTTCAAACATAAAATTCAGTTCTCTCAATGAAGCATACAAACTCTTCTGCACTTCATAATGTGTATATTTGGTCTACAGTGGTAATCTAAGAAGAAATACATTAAGTTCCCAGTCGTAAACAGAATCTCATTAAATGCATGAATATGTAGAAAAATGTGAAGAAAGCATGGTCTGGTAATTAAGGGACTGGATTGTCAGCCGATAAAAGTGGCCCCCAGTCTGTCACTAACTCAAGTGTTTGTCCTTGAGAAAATATCCTCACTAATCCATAAACCCTCAATTCATCCTGCTCAAAACTAACCAACCAAACAAATAACAAAATAATTCTGGTGTTCAGAATGTGTTTGAAAATATCTTAAAATTCTAGTGTATGAATTATCACTTGTGCACAAAATTGTTTATAGGAATGTTAGTATCAATGTAATTTAAAAAGTGAGTATATAGTTATGATATATCTCCTTACTGAACAAAAACAGATTTCTTTTCAATTTTAAGGGTTTTGAATACCCCTAGCCTTGAATAGCTTCATGTACTATTTGTAAAATGATATTTTTGTTTTAATCTTTTCAAAACTTTCTCAATGAAGATTTCTCTTTAGTTACATTAGCAAATGCTACAGACAAAATTTGAATAAATACCCATTAACAAATTCAAAATTTATTTTGAACAAAACTAAATAAGAGAATTTTAACAATAATGAAAAATATCATCCATTGTCTCAGGAAGAATAGAATATTAAATGATAAATAGCTTACATTTTAAAGGGGTAAACAAATATTTGTATCTGAGTTATAATTTCTAAAAATCTTTACATTGTGTATAACTATATATTATTTAATAACTGAAAACTTATAGTCTCTAATTCCCTGAATGCCTTTTTAAAAAAGATTTATGTATTTATTTTAGAGACACAGAGAGAGAGAGAGAGAGAGAGAGAAGAGGAGTGGAGGGAGGGGCAGAAGGAGAGAGAGAATCTACAAGGAGACTCTCCACTGAGTGCCCAGCCTGGGGCTGATCCCAGGATGCTGAGATCATGATCTGAGATAAAACCAATAGTTGGACACCTAACTGAGCCACCCAGATGCCCCAGCCTGAATGTCTTCTGTATTCACCCCTGAATCGTATCAATATTTCAAAAACTTCACTAAATAAATAAAACTCCAAACAATACATAACATCAAATTGCATCCCAGAGTAGCTCTGCTGAATTATTGTCTGTAATATATTTAGGTAATAAAAGATAATTTTAAAAAAATTCATTACAATAAGCCAGAAAAAAACTCACCATTTTCTCTTTAAAAGTAATTAGATTTGAATAGATCATTGAAACTGCCTAGTTAAAAGTGCCTAAGTAGTATAATCTAGTTCAAAATAAGTGTTTTTGGAAATTGTTTAGCTGGCACATAACTAATGCTACAACCTGCATTTCTAGTACCTTTTTTTTTTCAGGGCATGTAAAATCCATGAATCAGTATAGATAATTTTGATAAATACTAAAAGCATATCTTCCATTTAATTTATTACACATAATGCCTAGGCCTCGAACAAATATTATCTGAGAAGAAAGTCATGAGGAAAGTTAAGAAAATTAAGAAAATTAAGAAACAAAATTTGATTTGGAAGTCTATAGACATTTTTACCTTACCATGAAAAGCACTGAAAGAATAAAAGACGAATTAAAGAAAAAAAAAAAAAAGACGAATTTAGAGATGGATACCAATATGCCAACTGTAGCATTTAGAAAGATGTCTACTATAAAATTCTTGCAGCTTTTATGTATATTTGAAAACTTTTATAATAAAATGTTGGAAAAATAGAACCCAATTAATGTTCTTTATCAGATCATTAAATTCTGTAATATATGAATGTCAATATTATCTTTAGTGTTTGTCACTTTCAACATGAGTATTAAAATAGCAAACTAAAAAAAAAGACTTAAAAATCTATTAAACAACACTTCCTCTCTCCACATTATAAATTATACTTTAAAAGCTATTCTGAGACAAGTACTTGGAAAGCCAATGGGCCCCCTCCCAACACACACATACCCACTTAAGTTGAGAAATTCCAGGTACAGCCCATTAAATGCTCTGACCCAAACTTAAGAAAGCAGCCCTTGTTTAAACAATGACTTTTGTTCCTCTTACTAAAAATTAATGAGTAAACCATGTGAATATATTTATTGTAAAGAAGAAATAAGGACACATATAGGGCTCTGATGCTTTAAAAAATAAAATATATTTTGTATAACTGAACCAGCAGAAACTCATATAAAATGTTTTCATTGATTAAAAATTTATTTAGTGAGTTCCAGTTTATAGAAATTACCCAAAAAAAGAAAGAGGGAGAGAGAGAGAGAGAGAGAGAGAGAAAGAAAGAAAGAAAGAAAGAAGAAAGAAAGAAAGAAAGAAAGAAAAGAAAGAAAGAAAGAAAGAAAGAAAGAAAGAAAGAAAGAAAGAAAGAAAGAAAATGAATTAATTCTAGGTTTTTAAGTGCCTTTTGTTCAATTGTGCAAAATTAATAGTACTACTCCTCGATTGTAAGTCCTACGTATAAATGGTATAATTTTAGAGGCTCCTGGTTGGCTCAGTTAAGTGTCTGGCTTCAGCTCAGGTCATGATCTAAGGGTCCTGGGATCCAGCCCTGCATCCAGCTTCCGGCTTAGCAGGGACCCTGCTTCTCCCAATTCCTCTCCTTCTGCACACCCTCCTCCCCCAACTTGCTCATGCTCTGTCTCTATCTCTCTCTCAAGTAAATAAATAAAATCTTAAAAAAATATATGGTATAATTTAAATCAATGAGAAGAATAGCAGAGTAGAATAAAAAATCCACTTCTTACACAGATATATAGGGGGATATCTGCTTAATAGAATGTCCACCTTAAAAGAGATAAGACAATGGGGATCTCTGGGTGGCTCAGTGGTTGAGTGTCTGCCTTCGGCCCAGTGCATGATCCTGGAGTCCCGGTATTGAGTCCCACATTGGGCTCCCTGCATGAAGCCTGCTTCTCCCTCTGCCTGTGTCTCTGCTTCTCTCTCTCTCTCTCTCTCTCTCTCTCTCTCATGAATAAATAAAATCTTAAAAAAAAAGATAGAGATAAGACAAAATTAAAATTTTATTTTTTGGTGAAAATATCTGAAAAATGGAGTGGGGGAATATGGTATGCTTGAGAAAACTAGAAAATCAGAAGACAAACGGATCCTTGTGGAGCAGGAACAAGAAACAAAAGAGCAGAGAATTGGAGAAAATAAAAAATAGGCTTAAGTTGGTACTGCAATTTGAAGTTGGTAGGATTACATACCTGAAGGCATGTAAATTATTAGAGTTAGGAAAAAAAATTCGTAGTGGACCAAAAAAAATCAGTCTACATCATTAGTTTACTTTCACATGTTCATAGTGCCATCAACAGTTTGTTACATAATAACAGGGATTAAGATGGTAGGCTCTCTTTTTAAATGTTTATACAATTGGCTTCAAGTGATTATTTGAAGAAAAGGATGACAGAGAAATGGGAAATTATTATTTTGGAAAAAACTACAAATTGCAAATTAAGGCTTAGATGCAGATATGAGTAAATTTTAAGTATATGTAGTAAAAACTAAAGTGGACTAAATTTGGACCCAGAATGAGAAAACCAAAGGCTCTAATTCTGACTTTACTTAGAAAAGGCACATCTCCTCTTTTAAGCTACTTTCATCTCTGCAAAATGAGTTGCTCTCTTTGAATGTTCTAAAGAGCCTTTCTTCATATAAAACTTCAGGTTTCTATCTGCCAGATTATTCTGAACACTTTATGGATGACCAGGATGCTGCTTGCTTATACAAAGAGATCATAACTCTTCCTCCCTCCCTCTATCTATCTATCTATCTATCTATCTATCTATCTATCTATCTATCTGATTATATGCAGAGATATTGGGGGGGAAAAGGACAGGAATCAAATAGAAAGGAAATGAGATATTCTTCATGGGTTAAAATACAGATGGTAATAAGCAATTTGTGAAAGCCATTCTTAGGTAAAATTAAGTAAAGGAAGTTTAAACACAGAGATAAGGACAAAAAAAGCTAACATCAGCATTATCTCTATATACCTAAAAAAAATAATCTATAAAAATATGGGGATTTAGGAAGTAAGTAGGCATTGCCTTTGAGAAAAGAAATCCCTATCAGATTCCAAACTAAGGTTTACTTTTTATAAAATAAATTAAAATACTATCCGATAATGTTAGTCAAAGACTATCTTAGGAAAAGATGTTAGAGAGAGAGAGACAGAGAGAGAGACAGAGAGAGAAACAATCCACATAATGATGACTTGATTTATGAGGAATCAAAAGCTGTTCAACATTCAGATGTTTTAATGACTTAGCAAAGTCAAGAAGGGTAGTAATAAAGGCACAACTTCATAAGAGCTTTGTGTTTTAATCTTATTTTGCAAGAGACAAAGTTAGTAAAAGAACTCATGTATTTTGGTCAGTGGGATTTTTGTTTTGTTTTATAGGAAAAGAAAAGATAAAAGCAAAAGTAAATTCTGTTTTTGGGGGATCTTAAGATTGTAAAATATGGGAGAGGCTCTTTAAGAAGAGTATAAAATTAAATTTACAAAAAGAGATACAAATGTAAGTATTTTAATAACAATGTAAATCCCAATAAATCAGTTATTTTATAAACCTGACAAATGACAAAAACATATATTCCATACACACAAAGAAATGGTATATCCTTAATTATTGATGTATATGACTCCATAATATTTTTTCATATTTTTCAGCTGTATACTCTGATCATCTCTTTACATGACTAAGTTGCAAAATCATTTTCTGTAGAAAATCCAAAGGGATAATTCAGATTTTCCTTTCTCCTATAGATAGTTTTTATAAGTTTCTCTTAACTTCACCACCTATTATTGGTAACGCTATATAAATTGTTAGAATTGCTGTCAACCTTAGGAAAATGTCTATCAAGATTTTTTCCATATGAGCTGTATGATGCAGAATTTTCCACAGAATAGCTTCTGCTCCACATACTTCAAGTCTTGTTTCTCCTCCACTACCCACATATATCCATAGTCAGGCTCCATCATGCATACAAATACCTTTCTATCACCTTTGGCCTGCCGTTTTGTAATATCAAGGGTGTGTTTTGGAGGAAAAAATCAGAATAGGGAGTGAGATCAATGTTACCTAATTGTGGTTAAAATATCTATTACAAACTAAAATAAAAAAAAAAAAACCCCTCATATGATTTTGTAAACCCATTGTATGGTCCCTCCTAATGTTTTGAGAGAAAGTAGCCCAGTTTAGTGTTACAGTAAACTTGCCTCTGAATACAAGTAGCTTTAGGTAAGATAAGAAATAGAAGGAAGAAAATAACAAATTTCATTTTAGAACCATATAAAGGTATGTGTGAAGTGCAGTGTAAAGTTGGACCCACAGAATCATATAATTTGGCCTCAATTTATATTGAGGAACACAAATAACAAGAAGAATATATTAGTTATTACTTAGACCTAAAGATACATCAGAAAACACCAAACAAGAAATAAATTAATACTTCAGTAATCTCCTGGTTAATTATACCTATTCACAATTACTACTTGTAGTGGGTTGAATACTGTCCCCTCCAGATTCATGTGACTTTATTTAAAATAAGGTGATTTTGCAGATTTTATTAAGGTAAGGATTGAGATAAGACCATAGTAGATTAGAGTTGGCCCTTAATCCAGTGCAAATATCTTCCTAAGAAACAAAAAAGCAGACAGATGCAGACAAGAAGGCCATGTGAAGATGGAGGCAGAGACTATAGCGGTACATCTACAAATCAAGGAATGCCAAGGATTGCCAACAACAACCAGAAACTGGACAGAAATGTGGGGCCATATCGACCTGACAGCTTTCAGAGGAACCATATCTACCAGGACCTTGATTTGGGACTTCTGGCTTCCAAAACTAAGAGACTAATTTTGTTGTTTCAAGACACTCAGTTAGTTATGGCATCACCAGGAAACTAACACACTATTTTACAGAATAATATCTCCAAATGGTTGCCATAACAACAGATTTGTGTATTGTATCTTTATATGCATGCCTAAGAACCCACGGAATAATGGGGCACCTGGATGGCTCAGTTGGTTAAAAAAAACAACTTTTGATTTTGGCTTAGGTCATGATCTCAGGGTCATGAGGTCTAGCTCTATGTCATACTACTGGCTGGATGTGGAGATTCTTGAAATTCTCTCTCTCCCTCTCCCTCTGCTCCTGAACCCCTAATCCCATTCTCTCTCTCACACTCACTCTCTACCAAAAACCAAACAAACAAAAAACATGGAATAGAGGGGTTCCTCTCAGGATATAGCAAAAACATTTCAGAGTACTACCATGCTTTAAATTGTGTTTCTGCAGTCCCATTAAAGCTGAATGTGTTACATATTTAAGTAACTGAGATAATTAAATAGGAAAATGACTGACGTGTTGTTTCTGGAGAAAGCTTACAACTCTATAAGGTAAATCCTTTTTCTATAGGCAGTATTAGAAAATACAATAAAATCTTAATACTTGATTTGATATCATTTTCTAATTTTCAAAATCTTTTAATGTGTCAAAATTTTCTAATTTTCAAAATATTTTAATGTGTCATAATAAATAAGAGCCAAATAACATGTTAACTGCCTGGGGGAGAGAAACCGAAAAAATAATATTTAATCACTGGAATCACCTCTTTCCCCCATAATTCTATTCCTTCACACTCTCCTTTTACATTGCATGCCAAGATTTTAATAGCATCTTAATAATCATTTCTGAGATGCCACTGTAATTGTTAGACCTTTTTATTGGTTAGTAAGTATCTGCAGCTTGTCCACTCTGCTAAATGTTAAAGTCATAGAGTGCAGTGGTCATGTCCTATGCAACTTTTTCTTCACTCACAATGCCTATCATGGTGTTGAATATGTATTAGATATAGATGCTTAACTACCTTGAGGCTAGTTTGTTATACCAACAATAATGCTGATGCCTCTACAGAAGGGCATTCACTTTCAGAATTCCTTCAACTGTAAAGAACTACAGAGCAATCTATTTGAGAATATTTGCATTTGTGTTAGTTCAAAATTAAATCTAAATGCAATCTGTTTATATAGAGTTCTATAGTTCTGCAAGTGGCTTTCCTTTCATCAAGGAAAAGCTCTAGTTGGTCATATTTAACTGTGCTGGTGGAAGGCCAAGGAAAAGCTCTTCATTAACATATATTCAGTAATTACCAAAGGCACATAGACACATCTCATTTCTACCCTGCCATTATGTTCACTGGCCTGGAAAATGGGATCGGGCCAAGTGGAACTGTCCCAAGCACATGCACTGTATATGCCTGGAAGGAGAATCATACAGTGTGCTCTATGGACAAGGAGTGTGTGTACCTCAACAACTCTCTCATGAACAATTTTCACAAAGTTCAGTCAAAATTATCAAGATAGTCTTCCACCATACATTCTCATTCTGCTATAAAATATGATTATATTAAAGATGGTATTTAACAAAAGAATGATTTTGAATCCTTAAACCCATAAATATTGTGAAATAGGAATTAACCCTCTTTCTCCAATGTTCTACTTTATGCATTAACCTGGGAGAAGTAAAAGAACTCTGAATATTACGGATAGAAACTTTTCATGAAAAAATCTTTAGTTCCTTAAAGATAGGTAATAGGCAATAGAAATAAATAGAATAGAAAAATAAAAATAGTTAATGGAAATCAGCCTTAGTAAATCACTATATGATTATGATTTACTAAACATTTATATTATTTATGATCCTAAATAAGCAATAAAAAGTTATCTGCAGGCTCATTATAAACTCTTTTTCTAAAAAATAAATTAATTAATTAATTAAATAAATTTAAAAAAACCCTCTTTTTCTCAAAAAAAACTCTGGGGGCTCCTGGTGATAATGTTCCCTTCATCATGTTTCTACTTAATAATGGAAATGGAACTTGACTATTGTTGGCTATCTCCTATTGGTTCTAGGCTTCCCCTGAATACTGTCCCCCACCCCCATGGGTGGAGAGGACAGCGAGCTTGGATTCTGCAGAAAAGGCATTAGGGTAAATATGGTTTACTGGTTCATTTTGTCAACACACATTCAGGGCTCCAGTAAGTCCATTTAGGTCAGGAAAACAAAGATAAAAAATATCAAGCTCCTGCCCTTAGAAGCCCGCAATCTAAAGAGAGAACAAGACCTAATACATATCATGCGTATTTTTTACAATCTCTGTGCCATGACATGCATATGTAATTGCACCATGGGAGTGCAACAGAGATAAACAAACAAAAGCAGCAATGATTTTACACTGTCTGAAAGGTCATGGAAGCTATTCTCAAGGAAGTGAATCATTACACATGTAGAAATATCTCCCATGATATGCCTAATTCTCATTTTTTAAATGTTGCTTTTTACAATAATCAAAAGGCACAAATCAATTGGTTATATCATTTAAAAAATTACTAGAGAAATGCTTTGGCAGAAGAGTGTAACATACTCACATATATTTCGGCACATAGATTTAAGGACTTTTATCATTATTTCAGAGTATAGATCTATGAAGTGAAGAATGGCTTCCCGTTGCTCTCCCACTTTAATCACCAGGATGACACAAGACACAAAGAATTGGTTTCAACAAGTTCAGAGTTAGTATAGAAACTGGGGCAGGGATTTAGGCCTTACTATCTCTTGAGCTAGCCTGGATGGTCAAACACAGGATTTCCGACTACCTGTGTTAGTCGAAAGACCTGTATATTGAAAGTTCATCCAATATTCTTGTACAATGAAAATATTTTTGATGTTGTCCCAAGCAGAGGATTCTATCACAAGAGCTAGCCAATTAAATTTTCCCTTTCATAATGCTTTTGTATTAAAAAATAAGACTATGATAAATATTTTTGCTTTATCTTTCATCAGTTTAATAGCTCACTTCTTTATTCTCAGTTTAAAATATTTTTTTCCTCTGACTCTCTGTCTTTCATGAATAAAAATCTAAAAAAATAATAATAATAAAATAAAATATTTTTTTCAATTGTGAATACAGATCTATAATTATAGTCACTTTCTAGTAGAAGATTGGTACCAGGTGATATATAAATAAATTAACCAATAAAAGGTTTTAGGCTGGGATCCTAGAGAAAGTAATCTGAGTAGATATCAGAATATCAAATGTCATTTCTTTCTAGATATAACTTAATAACAGTAAAACAGAATGTATGTCCTAAGAAATATATTTATGTATCCTGTCCTAAGTAGCTTACTTGCCACAAAGAGTAAGAAAAAAGTAGAGTCTGTCCCATTTGCTGTAGGGTTTCTGATGTTTCCTTAAAATACATGTATCTGTTCCTCTCTTCACTGTTCGAAGATGACACTATCCTGAGTCTCACTCAGCATTAAAAAAGTATAATGAGTAGATCCCAAAACTTAGTAATATAATTTAAAAGACAGGAAAAAAAAATAAAAGACAGGAAAAATAGATTGAAAACTGAATTTGCAAAATATACTCCATGATGCAAGAAAATTCTTTGCCTAAACTGCAAGCCAACAGACTGTATCTAATTCATCAATTACTTTGTCTTTGTGAATTAGTTTAAAAGTAGGTGGTAAGTGATCAAACACATTTTAAATACAAAGCCAGCAGAGAGTCCATGGGGTTCTTTTATGAATCAAAGTTTTTACTTCTCCATTGTCCCATATGTTACTGTAACCACTGAAGCGGCATATAGCATATAGGACACAGAGAGCCACTCTGCTAATCGGTCCCCACAGACCTGATGCTGCACTTTGCTGCAAAAGCAATTTTCATTTCGAACTCCAATACCCTTTAAGAGAACACCAGTGCTTTAAAAATAATCATATCATGGTTTGAGTGACTTAGAGGCTCCGTTTCAATTGCATGCACCCCCCTCCTCCTCTGTTTCTCTCCTTCCTCCTTCTGATGCCCTTAACTTTATGCCCAGAGATGAAATTCCTTTTACCTTTTCCCCCCTAAAAACTAATACTGGGAGAAGGGATATTGTTATTGGAGACATGAAGGAATATTTCTTTTCTCAATTACCTTTTCTTTGAGATTAAGATATAACCATCCAAAGGGAATGACTTTTAATCAGATATTTCTGCCTCAAGCCAGAAGAGTTTCCCCCCAGTTTTATGGAGGAAAGTCTCCACCAAAAATCAAGTAAGAACTGTTGTTGCAAAAGAGAACACTAGAAGTTGTTTCAGTCTAATTTGCTGGTTCTCTCCTGGCCCTTGCTCAGTGGGTTCTAGAGAGACTTCTGATTTTTTAAAGTGAGATCTCAAAGCAGTTACCTATTGAAACTACTAATCTTTCACTACTGCTGCTGAGAATACTTCCAAATGGAACTGCATGGCTCACACACGAGGAGATCATCCTAGAGATGAATGAAGTGCTGAAAAGAAAAAGCCTCGTTCTCTAACTGAAGAGTAATATTGGTGACAGGATTATTATTATTAGTGGAATACTTTCAGAATATTTCTTCAGGCTAACAAAAAAGATTTTAAAATAAAGAGAATACCTGCCAACTAAGTTTGAAATTTAAACCACAGCTACTGGGCAGCCCCAGTGGCTCAGCAATTTAGCGTCACCTTTAGTCCAGAGCATGATCCTGGAGACTCGGGATCGAGTCCCACGTCAGGTTCCCTGCATGGAGCCTGCTTCTCCCTCTGCCTGTGTCTCTACCTCTCTCTCTATGTGTCTCTCATGAATAAATAAATAAAATCTTAAAAAAAAAAAAAAGCACAGCTACAGTAGCTACAATTAAAAATCAGGCTTTTAAATTGAAAAAGGTAAAAAAAAAAGATAAAAGTTAATGAGAGATTCATATTCGATTTTGTTCACAAAATCAGATATTATCCCCATAAGGTTTTTAACTTTGGTTTATTTCTGTCAAAACTGATGAACAAAACCTATACTAATACATAATTTTATACCTAGTATATACCTGAAGTTTGGAGACTTTGAAATCTAGATTTAGCAGATAAACAAATGCCTAAATATTCAGTGTGGTGGTTGATTAGATGCTAGTCAGAGCTGGTCTAAATTACAGCTGTGTACACACTGAGTATAAAAATGCCAAAATATTGCACACCACCAAATTTGGTTGCCTCTTGCTCAACAAGCCTTAATCAAATGGGAAAAGCTAAATTGAAGAGCTGCTTTGTGAACATGCATTTCAATAAACCATAATGTTTGTGAAATCAGAATATGAAAAAAGAAGATATCAATAAAAAGAAAATAATTCCCCCATGAAAATTACCCATTTATCCTATTTCAAATACAAATTTAGTAAATATTACTGCATACTGATGTGTAATAATAAAAGCAAGATCCCAGATTGTATACAGAAGTTAAAAAAAAAAAAAAAACTTTAGTAAGCCACATTTGAATAGGTCTACGTAAACTGGCAAGTTTACCTTAGCTTATTTCAATGTATAAATTTCAGGTGATTGTTTTAGTAGAAAAACTCAGAATTTGAATAACATGTTTTCGTTGATACAATTCGATAACATGCCTGCTCCCCTAACAAAAAAGCCCAAAGCACAACATTCTCATCCATTCTCATTTCTATACCTGGCATCATTAAATCTGGCACAGGAAAATAATTATATAGCCCGATAGCAATTTAATTCTCATCTTAGAGAATTGTTAGTAGGTCAGGGATATATTCTGTGATAGCCATGTCAAAATATAGAGTAATTATTATTTACAATTATCTGAATCTCAACAGTGTGCTGTGCCCAATGTAAAATTAGTCTTTCCAACAGAAAGGGCTTAAACATCACCACAATATCAACGCTCAAATACAATTTCTAGTTAGCATGCTCTAGGAGAGGTGGGAACCATAAAGGTTATCTCACAGAAGCTGGCTTAGGGAGTGAGCAGAAAAGTGTGTCTAAAATTATCAAATAGCCAAGAAATTTCACCATAATTCTCAGTACAATGATATGAAATTGGTGAGGAAGGAAATTGTTTTGATTACACTACCAACTTTGATCCTCTAATAAGATCAAGAAGACTTTCAGAAAAATGGTATAAAATTTAATGTAACAAAAATCAAGATATCATAGAAAACAAAGTCATGTAAAACTCTTTGTAGCTCTTTGAAACATTATTATGTGACATACCCACCTTAGTACAGTTTAATACAAATATGTAAATATCTATGCATTTTGGCATATCTACCAAAATATGCAGGAACATATCTAAATACAGACTTATATTTTTGAAACAGGTACTACTATTATTTGAATTAATTCACATATGCATTTAAGTCTCCAATTTCAGGGTCAATGAACTTTTCGGCAAAAGGTCATATAGTAAATCAAATATTTTCAGGCCATGTGTCTCTGACATACCTACACAATCCTGTATTGTAGCATGAAAGCAGTTACTGAAAATTCATAATCAAATGAGTGTGACCATGTTCCATTAAAACTTTCATTTACAAAAACTAAACAACCAATGAGTCAATGAAGAAATCAAAAACAAAACAACAACAACAAAACCATTGAGACAAATGAAAATGGACGTAAAACATAACAAAACTCATGGGATGCAGCAAAAGCAGTTCTAACAAGGATATTAATAGCAATAAATGCCTAACTCAAGAAACAAGAAAAATCTCAATTAAACAACCTACATTTACTTACTCCTCAAGAGTGATGAAAAAAAATTAAGCCCATGGTTAGTGGAAGGAAGAAAATAACAAAGATCAGAGCAGAAATAAATAGAATAGAGGCTAAAAAGACAACAGAAAAGATCAATGAAATCAAGAGCTGGTTCTTTGAAAATATAAACTAAATCGGGAAGTCTTTAGCTAGAGTCACCAAGAAAAAAAAAAGGAAGAAGACTTTTAAGTAGGTACAAGTAAATAAAAAAAGAAATGAAAAGGACTTTACAATGATAACATAGACACAGAAAGGATTATATGAGACTAATATTAAAAATTATCTACTAATACCTTAAACAACCTAGAAGGAGTGGGTAAATTCTGAGACACATGCAACCATCCCAGACTAAATAATGAATAACCAGAAAATCTGCACAGACCAATTATTAGGGAGAAGAAAAAAAAAAGCTTAAATCAGGAATTCAAAAACACCTTACAAACCAAAGTCTAGGGCTGATGACTTCACTGGTAAATGCCACCAAATGTTCAAAGATTAATACCAATCCTTCCTAAACTCTCCCAAAAAATAGAAGTGAGAACACTTTTAAACTTATCTCATAAGGTCACTGTTACCCTGGTACCAAAACAAATTAAGGATAACACACACACACACACACACACACACACACACAAGATTATAGGACAACATCTTTGATGAACATAGATGCAAAATCCTTAACAATATATTAGCAAACTGAATGCAATAATACATTATAAGGAATAATAATTATAAGGATTGAGCACAATATGCTCAAGTGGGATTTATTCCAGGGATGCAAGAATGGTTCAGCATTCACAAATTAGTCAATCTGATACACCATATTAACAAAATGAATAAAAAACTTACAATCATCTCGATAAATGAAAAAATAACACATTTGACAATATTCAACATCCGTTCATGATAAGAACTTCCAACAAAGTGTGTATAGAGGGAATGTACCTCAACATAATAAAAGCCATATATGACAAGTCTCCAGCTAACATCACACTCAATGGTAATAAGCTGAGAGCTTTTCCTCTATAATCATGAACAAGACAAGGATGCCAATTTTTACCCCTTACATATGGCATGGTATTGGAAGTTCCAGCCAGAATAATTAGGCAAGAAAAACAAAAAAATTATCCAAATTGGAAAGGAAGAAGTAAAACTGTTACTATTTGGAGATGACATGATACTATATGTGTAAAATAAACTCTGTAACTGTGTGTGGTGGCAGATGTTAACTAGACTTATCATGGTGATCATTTTGTAACATGCCACATCATTATGGTGTACACTTGAAACTAATACAGTGTCAGTTACACCTTAATTTAAAAAAATATTTTTTTAAAAAGTAACTACAATTTTAAAAATAAATCTTTTATTTACAAAGCAGGTGGCAGGCCAGATTTGATCCCAGGACCATAGCTTACCAAGCCCTATTCTGTTTCCATAACTAAAAGTGAGTTGAAAAAAATGTTCTATAAAGAACTATATAGTATTCACATCATATTTTGACCCCCTTTTTTATTGAGCTAGCAATTCTGAAAGAAACATTAGAGGTCAATTAAAAGAATCCTAGAAAGGTGCTGCACAGGAAATGGGAGAGAGATGGGCTAAATAGGTGATGGCTCTTACGGAGGGCACTTGGGATGAGCACCAGGTGTTATATGCAAGTGATGAATCATTAAATTCTACTCCTGGAGCTAATATTTACTATCTTTAACTAACTAGAATTTAAATTAAAAATTGAAGAAAATAAAAGAATCTTAGAGAATCTAACTTCTTATCTTAAATCTTTCATTCAGAGAAGAAATTAGTTCAAATTATCCAATTTGTATTGACCTTTTCATTTTTGATGGCCTTATACAAAGATTTAAACACCCATTCAACAAGCCATTAGCACTTCTGTTTTTGCAATAAAAGTATTTAAATGTGGGCAAAAAAAAAATTATGTGGTTTTAAAATTCTTCCTGTTACACAATGTACATGATTAACATTGGGAAACCAACATCAACAGGCATTCAAAAGAGAGCAAAAATGCCCAGAAAACTATGGGGATCTGTCACCATATCACTGCAGGAATTTCTATAGTTCATAAAAGTCATTTGCTTTTTTTAATGTTACTGCAATTTAGCAGTGCAGTTGGAAATTACACTGACTACTTATCCACCTAAATGGCATTCCCCACATCCCCAGAAAACAGGATGCCAGGGAGAAATCAGAGGCAGAAGTAAGACAGTAGAACAATGAATATGCTTTACGACAGGTACACTCAATTTCACACCTTTAGAATGCATAAGAGTGGGATGTAGCTGTAGTCATGTGTGCACACATATCCATGTGTGAGGCAAGCCAGCTGATTTGCATGATTCACATTCATTAAGTGCATGTTATATGCTATCAACTGATACTTGAGTGTTGTAACACATATAGTTTAAATTTTTTTGCCATTAGAAATTATTTGTGCATCTAATTATAGGTACTCAAGTTAATTCAATATGATGATTAGATTAAGCACTTAATATTGATATTGATAGCACTTGATAGCTATGGCAATACAAATAAACATGGGCCCAGAAATTTCAAATTTTGGTCTGTGTTATTACAATGAGATTCAGGAACCAGAGTTAAAAATTCTAATATCCAAGACCAGTTTTTCTCTGACTCATGGAAGTTTTATGGAAATAATATGACATTTTTATGCATACTCAACCAAATTCTAATGGTTCACTAATTCAGAATGTACTCCTTGCTTTGTTTTCTACTTCTGTGGCACGAGTGCAGATTTCTTTAACCATAACTGGGTACCATAACACCAAATACCTCATAAGAAGCACATCAAAAAATGCAATATTTTTTTTCTGTTTCCTCTTCAGATTGTTTGTTGTCATTTTGTTTGTTTTTAGTGACTATAGTATAGAGATTAAGGCATATCTTTTTTTATCAGAAATTCCCGAAGTTGACTGAGAAGTTGAGTCATTTGTTCCTCCCATTGTGAAGTATGGAAGGAGTTTTCCCTTTGAAAGGGCTTTACTATGACCACTTTTACTAATAGTGAATAGCAAGAAATGACACTGTGTCAGTTCTGGCCTAACTTTTAAGAGGACTGGAGCTGTCCACTTTTCTTTCTCTTGAAATATTTGCTCTTGAAGCCCTAAATTAACAGGTAAGAAGTCTGATATCCCTGAGGCTGTCATGTTTTGGGGAAGCTCAAGTTAACCATTTGGAAAGACTTTGGGAAGGAAGGAAAGAAGAAAAGCAAGAAGAAAGGAGGGAGAAAAGGGCAAGAGAGAGTGTGGAGAGTCATTCTCGCTGAGGCCTTAGGCATTGTAGAGCACAGACAAGCCATCCTCATTGTGCTTCTTCAATATCTTATCCCAGATAATTAATAAAAATCTTCTATTATTATAAACCATTTTAAACCAATGAGTTTTGCAGTAGTTTGCTATGCAGCAACTGATAACCAGAATTCTATCTATATTCCAGTATTCTATTTATTTCTGTGAGCAGTTATTATAATATGTGATTAATATTTTAAAATCTGTTCATTTATTTATTGAGAGCCTATTTGTTTATAGAATGGAAAAGCTATAAAGGCTGAAGCACCACCTGATTCTGACCCTCAGCACTGTTACAATAGCTGACAACAAGTTAGCACCTGTTAAAGGAAGCAAGAAAAGGAGGTGGTTTGGTCATTAGTAATACCAGCTCTTTTTCATTAATCTGCCATTTTGCCATGCTTGTTACACAAGTAATGCTAGGTTGGTAGAAAATAGGTTAGAAAATATATTTTTTTTCATATTTGATTTTTTCTAAATTATGTAGATAGCATTTCCATCTCTTTTTATTTCATGGTTACAAATTATAATGTTTCTTAAAATTTCTGCAATACGCTCTTCCTTCTTACAATTAATTTTCCAAAATCACAAGGAAAATCATTGTTTCAGTGATTAAAAATCATCTTTATGAGCTATGCATTTCTTCTAAAATTATATTTTTGCAATTGTCAATGCACTTTACTTTAGTGCTCTCTTGTTTAATAAGTGGGAATCAGAGTCACTTCCCAATAGATTTTTTTTCCTGATAAAAGCCTATTCCTTTTATCTCACAAATATGAACTCCACATTTAGATTTGGAATTCCTCCAGATATACTTAGTAATAATAGTATCAAGTGTTTAAGCAGAGTGCTGCCAGGTTGACACATATCTACATTCTGCTTTAGAAGGAGCAGAAGCCAAGTCAAGAGAAGCAAAGGCCAGATGCTCTAAAAGTTTTGCTCAGATAACTCTCCTGAGGTTACACGGCAACTTGCGTCCTGTTCTTTTATAAGAATTAACTAATTTCCTATTGCCATTTTGTTAAAGACCTATGCTTGAGGAAGACCCTTTTTTTAAAGATTTTCTTTATTCACAGGAGACACAGAGAGAAAGAGGCAGAGACACAGGCAGAGGGAGAAGCAGGCTCCATGCAGGGAGCCTGATGTGGGACTCAATCCCAGAACCTCGGAATCATGACCTGAGCCGAAGGCAGACGCTCAATCACTGAGTCACCCAGGTGCCTCAGAGGCCAGAAACCTTAGAATGAAAGCAGAGCTTCACCCAGATTTTATCCCATTCAGCCTCAATATTCTTCACCTTGATTTATTCACCTGTTCATATGGCAAATATAAAATGATGGCAATCAATAATGTCAAAAAAAGTATTAGTGGCCTAATGCCTAACCATTTATTAGATTTGGGTCAACATTCAAGAAATATTTCCATAACTTGTCATAGCCAAATGTTGTGACCTACATTTTTTACACCATATTCCTACGTCCCATTATTCATTAAGTTGAATATATCCAACTGTTCTTGCAATATGGGAAATATTTGTATGCCTTTGACCCTAGTACTCCTTTATTTAGAAATGCTCTATATGTCGAATGATATTTAAGTGTAATATATAAATAAATGATAAAAATTTATCATTTGACATCTATCATTATGCTTCCTTCTCCATGAAGCCTTACCTCATTACCTAATGAGAAGTGTTTTGTGGGGGGCCTGGGTGGTTCAGTCAGTTAAGTGTCTGTCTTCTGCTCAGGTCATGGTACTGGGATTGAGCCCTACATTGGGCTCCCTGCTCACAAGGAATCTGCTTCTCCCTTTCCTCCCTGCTCTTGCTCTCTCTTGCTCTCTCTCCCTCTCTCAAATAAATAAAATCTCTGAAAAAAAAAAAAAAGAAGTATTTTGTCCTTTCTCAGAACTCTGGCTTCATTTTTTTCTATTCTATTGTTATTCTTATCAAGACACTGCTTTTATTATAATTAATTGAAATTACTTCATTTCCTTATTTTGCAAGTAAATTATAAACTTCTTGAGCAAAGGCTCTTTTTTTCCTTTCACATTTATGTTCCACACAATATATGACACATGATATGTAATAAGAGACACCCAATAAAAACTTGGTGTGTAAGTAGATGGATTTGGTAAGATTTCTCATACTGTACAAGAACTAGACTACAAATATTTTGTCAGTGAATGAATTTATTATTACAGTGTTTAAAATAAATCAGATTACCAGGTTTGTTTAAATGACCCAACAAGGAGCTAAAATAATGAGAGGTCAGATATATTCTTATGGGAATGAGAAGGAATCAAGCATGGCCAGAAGAGTAGGAAATAGACCTCAATCAAGGTGGTATGCATTAATGAGGTATACAATAGAAGACACTGAAATATTTGTTTTAAGTAATATAATAACATACTATTTTTCCTGGGAAAAAAAATTTTAAAGGCAAGAAGAAGCTTCCAAGAAAAAAAATTTTTTAAAGATTTAATTTATTTATTCATGAGATACACAGAGAGAGGGAGAGGCAGAGACAAGGCAGAGGGAGAAGTAGGCTCATCACAGGGAGCCTGATGTGGGTGGGACTGGATCCCCGAACTGGGATCACACCCTGAGCCAAAGGCAGGAGCGCTCAACCGCTGAGCCACCCAGGCATCCCTCAAGAAAAGAATTCTTAAAGCAAGAATACATTTGAGAAAACTGATGAGAACATTGTGTAGATCACCAGAGTTAAATTTTCTGAATGTATAATTATATTTGTCAATTAAACACAACTGAATAACATATGAAAAATATCAATTGGTAACATAAATTAAAGGATTTTACCTTTTTTGCAATGTTTAATCATAAATACTAATACACATAAATATTTGTACACACACACACACACACACACACTTTGCCAAAAAAGTACTGAATTTGATTATGACATACAGATACAGTATCCTTATCATTTTAAAATTAAAAAATAGGAAGCACTGAGTGGTGTATATATGGAATTGTTGAATCACTGTATTATACACTTGAAACTAATATAACACTGTATGCTAACTATTCTGGAATTAATATAAAATTTTAATAAAAGGAAAAAACAGTAATGGATCATGAATCGATCCCAAGTGTTCAGCAAATCCTACACCTTTTTCCTCTTCTAGGCACACAAGAAGACTTTGTTTTTCACTATTCCATAAAGTTAGAGGTGGGATATGATTAAGTTGTGGTCAATGAATTGTCAGTGGATGTGACAGGGTCACTTCCATGCCCAGAGAAGTGGAACCCCCAAATCCTATGCTATCTCTCCTATAGAATCTTAGGGTCATCTCTTCCATCTGTAGTCTCAGGTTGGAGGAGAGTCACCTGACCAGCACCAGACTTTCTTCAAGGTAAGAAAAAACGTTTGCTGGGTTAAAGTACCAGGAATACATGGGTTGACAGATGGGCCAGCTTGCAGTCATCACCACAAATGACATTGGTAATTAAAGTTTTAAAATTTGATTCACTACCCTTTAATATGAGATCAACTTTTTTTGGTTGGGTAGAAATAATTCCAAATTTTTAGAATTATAGATTAATATTTTCCACTTCTCTATATGAAGCTAAGCTAAAAGTCCATTGAACTTAGAATTCAAGATATCTTTCAAAAATATGAGATTTGAAAATAACATTATTATTTATAACTCTGCTATCAAATATATATGCTTTCTAAATTATTAAATAAAGGCCTCAAACATAAAAGCTATACATTTGACTTACTTGGCAAGCTAAGCCAGTCTACATATATTATACAAATATGTACACACTGCTCATTGAAATATTTACATATATTCACTAAACAGTGAGGATCGGGGATCCCTGGGTGGCGCAGCAGTTTGGCGCCTGCCTTTGGCCCAGGGCGCGATCCTGGAGACCCGGGATCGAATCCCACGTCGGGCTCCCAGTGCATGGAGCCTGCTTCTCCCTCTGCCTATGTCTCTGCCTCTCTCTCTCTCTCTCTCTCTCTCTCTCTGTGTTGAGTATCATAAATAAATAAAAAATTAAAAATAAAATAAAATAAAATAAAATAAAATAAAATAAAATAAAATAAAATAAAATAAAATAAAATAAAATAAACAGTGAGGATCATTACAACTTTACATATGTGGATTTCCTAACCAACACAGTATTCCTTCATGGGATTCCTTTACCTTTTCTGGAAAGAAAAAGAAAATACAGAACTCTCCACTCGAGATTCATTGCTCAGGGGCTGATATTACAGAAATGTGAGAAAGTTTTATTTCTTAGTATTAGTTTTTTACCTAGTTGTAAGACTATCATATGACATATTAAACTGTTTTTATTAACCAGTTGGTGTTCTTATTTTACCTATTCTTATAGTTATCTCTCATTCTTTCGTAAAATAAATAGCAAATATGTAATGCTACATATTTGACATGCAGAGTTTTTGAATTCTAAGGTTTAAAATGTTTGCAAAAGGGAACCCTGGGTGGCGCAGCGGTTTGGCGCCTGCCTTTGGCCCAGGGCGCGATCCTGGAGACGGGGGATCGAATCCCACACCGGGCTCCCGGTGCATGGAGCCTGCTTCTCCCTCTGCCTGTGTCTCTGCCTCTCTCTCTCTCTCTCTCTCTCTCTCTATCATAAATAAATAAAAATTAAAAAAAAATAAAATAAAAAAATAAAATGTTTGCAAAAGCAAACACAAGAAGTACATTGTGAACTAGTGGCCTAAGAAGAGTCCAGATAGTAATAGGAAACACCCTGCAATAGCACTCAATATGAATCAACCATTGACCCATATGCTTTTACGTTCTTCTAGTGTCCTTAAAATAATGTCAGGAGGTCAGTAGTATTATTATTCATATTTTAAAGATGAGGAAATGAAGCATGAAAAAGTGAACTAACTTGTCAGAGGTCATATAACTAGGAAAATGGTGGGGGCAGGATTTAAACCTAAGAAATGTGGTTCCAGGGTCCATATAATTAATCAAAGCATTATTCTCAAGTTATTTCATCACTTACAAACAATTATCATTATCTCAGGTATCTCGAGTTCCACTATTTTATATTCATTTGTATAACCATGATTGAGCAGAGCCCTTGGAACATAGTAACCATTTAAAAAAGGATTTTTACTCAAATTAAGAAATTAAGGGAAGATGACAATTTAGCTATATGTTCCCTCATAAAAAGCATATTAATATCTGGAGAGCAGAATCAAAACAAATCATCACAAATTTGAAAAACCAGGGCAGTGAACTGTGTTTATTCCCAATTCAACAAGAGACTAAGCTAGAATGCCTTCTGGAATGTAGATGGGGATTTTAAGCAAAAATAGATGAGGTAATTAAACAGCCATGTAGGACATATGGCTTGGAGATAGCTTCCCCCTGGAAACTAGTCATTCACAAAGGGAAGGGAGGTTAGGGAGAAAGGTTTCTGAGAATGTGCACATGGATCATGGCCAATAGCACACACGAGGAGTCTTCATTCTTAAAAGTAAAGGAACCTCATAATTATTCATACCTGAGATCACCCAGAGCCAAAATGTTCTTTGTGATCAGGTGAATAACTCATTGCTCAGTGGACAATCACTATGGAACACAGAGGATTTTTTTTTTCCCCTCTTCTGATTACAATTCAAAACCTTCTCTTTTTCAGGCACTTTACCCCTAATTTTTGTTTTCACTATTTGTTTAATTTAATTTCTTAGAAAAGCTATGTCATAAGCCATCTGATGACTTTGTAAATGCAAAGAGCCAATGTTGTGGAACAGACAATCTAATGACATAGTGTTTAGTGTTCCCTAAAGCAGGAGACAGATGAAGAGAAACGGTGAACCAGCAACCTTAGCATAATTAAGACAAGCTTGAGTGCTTGCCATGGTGCCATTACATTAATCTCACATCAGTGGCACCTGGCTAAAATTTATGAGATATGTAAAAGGGGCCTTTCCAACTGACCTTGATAAGGCAGAGTTATTTATCACGTGAGAGAATAGTCAGCAAGCAAGAGGGAATGAGGTATATTAGAAGTAAGTTAGCAGACAGATTTAAGGGCAGTGGACTGCAATACCACTTTAACTAAAAAGACCAAGAGAAGTATTTCCAGTACTATGAACCTAAAGCATCCTTGATAAGTAAGACATAAAATCATACATCATGTTAATAAGTCATATATGTGAGAAGGGTAATAGTAAATGCCAAGTTTTAAACTGATGCCAGTTTATGCATTTAATATTTTTAATGCATGTTTATTGAACTAATGAGACTTTGTGAATACGATGGATCCTAAATGATCCCAACCCAAAAAAAGTAAGCAGAAATTATTCATTGTGAGCTCCTTGAGGGCATTGTCTCATTTTATTCCTCATTGCGTTTCCAGGGCCTAATGCAAAATCTGAAATATTTTGGTCCCAATAAATCACCAGATCTTTTTATGGTTGGCTGCTTCCTGTTCTTGAGGTCTCAGTTCATCCATCACCTCCACAGAAAGGTCTTCTCTGGTCTCCCCATCAAAAAGACTTACCACTATATGGAGGTTTCTTGTGTATTGCCTATGTGTTTATTACTTGCTTTTCCTCCCTAGTCTCAAGGTCCCTTGTCTTTCCTGCTCACCTTCACATGCCAATATAGACCCAATATCTAGAACAAAACATTGTAGGGGCTTAATAAATATATACCAATGGATGAAAGAAGAGTAGCTTATTGAATGAACTGTACTAATTAATAAACAGAGGAGTAATGGCTGTTCTGCTTCAAAATATATTTTGGAAAATATACACTTTTATATCATTGTGCTATTAATAGTGACAAATTGAAAAATCTGATGACTATTCTTCACTAAGGACTTCATTATGATAAAATTAGCAACACGATAATCCATTATTGATCATTCCTTTTTTTTTTTTTAAATCTCAGACTTTTTAGGCAGTTGCCATTAATGTTGTTAATATGACATACCTTCTTAGGCCATTACCATTTTTTATTTCAAACACTGCAACAAGAAATACAGAGGGGAACAAAATGGTTTGTTTCTGTTGGAATTTTGTCTATTCTACTATATAAAATCCAACCTGTAAAAAATAGTAGTACTACAATCTATAGATATTGCCAAAATATAAGTGACATTTTATTTCTGTTCATGGGCCAACTAGTCAGCACAAGGGCCTTTTATTTTATTTTTGTGTAATGGACAATTTGAAGATTTCCTTTTAACTTTATCAAATATAATTGAATTTATACTTCTACTAAAATGGAGATGGATGGATACAATTCTATTTTTATACAATGAAAGCCTTATGGACTTTTCAGTGAGGGGTAAAAGCAGCACAGTTGTACAAAGAAAAACCATATTGGGTCAAATAGACCTGACTGATTTAGGCCACATCAGTAACAAAATGGCTTTGTACATCTAAATTCTGCTTCTTTATCATTTCATATTTCATCTACACAAAAGCACAGCCTAGCTGAAATCAGCAAATCATACAGAACAAGTTTTATATTTTTTTACTATGCCTTAAAACAAAAGAATTAAAAGTTAGGCATATTTGGCAGCTGTTCTTTTACAACGGAAGTAAAAAAACAACCTTTACTTTAAAAAAAGTCGAAATTAATAAAATTAATATTTCGATATTTGGGGAAAAAAAAAGGTGTTGAGTTGCATCACTTCCTCCCATAATTGTTCACTTTTAAAAAACAATTGACATTCATACCCATTCAGAAAATTTAGATTCCAGAACTCTATTCAATGGGATCTATGTCAGAGATAAAGGATATAACTATACTTCGGGGATCATAAAAATTTCTTCCATATACATTGTATATACCCTGCAGATTATAAAATTCACACCTTTTGGGCAGCCCAGGTGGTTCAGCGGTTTAGCGCCGCCTTCAGTCCAGGGCATGATCCTGGAGACCACGTCGGGCTCCCTGCATGGAGTCTGCTTCTCCCTCTGCCTGTTTCTCCTCTGCCTCTCTCTGTCTCTCATGAATAAATAAATAAAACATTACAAAAAAAAAAAAAATTCACACCTTTGCAAGGAAAGGATTTTCATACTAAGGATATCAGAACAATTAAACATAGCTCATTTAATGTGAATTTGTGTACATTTTAATGCAACATAACTTGAATTATTAACCAATATTTTTTAAGTAATAATAAGTTAGAATAAGGGTAGAAGAGAGTGGGATAATAAGATTTTCTCTACGCTCAATGTCACCACTTAAACTTAGTTTCTTTTGCTTTCTAGAGCTTTTGCAGATAATAACTTAAAGTTCTATAAAACATCAGATTTAACATTTGCTGCCAAACTTACCTAAATCTTTCAACTCTCCATTTAAATTTATATATTTGGATTATTAAAATTCCATAAAGAAAATATTAAAACTTCATGCAAATAACAGACCATTGCTGGTTTCTATTTGTGATGGCAATGTGGAGAGAGGCTGAAAGGAGAGATATAGCTCATATTTCATAATTCTGTAACTTAATCATCCTGTTTTATTAAAGAAAATCAGCTGCACATTTATCTCATAATTATCATCAAAGCAGTAAGTGTTCATAATGATTAAAAGGCTAATTCTATGACCATGATATCTTATTGCTGTTCATCCTCATCCTATCAATTTCTCTCTCTGTCTTCATATTAATTTTATGAGATAACTTTTGTTTTCCTAATTAATCAAAGTATGTATGAGATCATCCTCCCTCGACAAATATGCCAATGTAAGAGGCTTACTTTACTTTCAAAAGTTGGTGAAACTTAATCATTTTTATTGTTTGTGTTGAAATGCAAACTTTTTCCTTTAAAATTAAATTGTAATCTCATGAATGTACAGGTCATTAGTTTCTAGATAGAGTATTTAAATTAAGGACAATACTTTAATCTAAGAAAGGATTTAAAAAGTCCTTACATGAATAGGCTAAAAATGCTTAATTGCAAAAGAGAAATGTGATTATATTCTAAAGTTTTAGAAAAGAATGTTTCTCCTAACAGAACTTATTCATTTTTAACAAAGATCAAACAACATCTAAATAATTTTGGTCTCTGTAATTACAATGGAAAGAATTTTTTTTAAAAGAGAACTTGAAAATCTCCCTCAGAAGATGGAAAATAAAATAAGGTCAAGTAAAAAAGATAAAAATAGGGACGCCTGGGTGGCTCATTGGTTGAGCATCTGCCTTCAGCTCAGGGTATGATCCCGGGATCCTGGGATCAAGTCCCACATTGGGCTCCCTACATAGAGTCTGCTTCTCCCTCTGCCTGTGTCTCTGCCTCTCTCTGTGTGTGTCTCTCATGAATAAATAAATAAAATCTTTAAAAAAATAAATAAAAATAAAAATAAGGTCAAATCACCATGTGATGCCAACACAAGACTGAATAAACAATGAAAGGTGTACCTCGTTACCTGTTTAAATACTAGGCTTCTAGTTTGCTTTCACAAAAGTAGTTGTTGGATATACAGCCAATTTTTACTAGGAGCACATGTTCACTAATTTGTTCTTATAGCAACCAACATATTCTAAGGTAAGACATGGAAATAAGTCTGTCAAAAACGAGGTCCCTTATATTAGGGTACCTGGTGTCCCCCCTGGAATAGTTAATTTACTATAAATGTATAAGGAAAAGATACCAAAAATGTTTAACACATGCTGGAAGTTTAATGAGGAATGGAATGATTCATAAATAGTTTTCCTTAGTGACATGTGTGAGAAAGTCAATATTCAATATCAGAAATTTTTAATAATAGATTAGGACAAGGTTTGACTACTTTTTAAACTTAAAAGCAGTTGTTCCTAAACATGTCTTAAATATTTTCTTTATATATATATTTTTTTTTCTTTTTTTCTGAAGCGAGCAACATTTTCCATCTGGAATGTCGCCGTCAGATAACTTTATTCATCTGAGTTGATTCCAGAACAATGCAATTAGATGCAGTAAGAAGCAAAGCACAGTGGAAAAACATGCAGAAAGCATACTGAATGGAATTAAACTGAAAGATGGACTAAAGACTTGGAAATTATTAGAATGAGGAGGGGTCTTGAAAATCTACTCATTCAAAGCTTTCATTTCAGGATCAGAAACCGGGGCCTGAGAAGGTACATGTCTTACTATTCAAAGAATCAGAATGGGTTGTTGAACTTGATACTCAGTTCTGTACTCTAAACTCGCTTGACACTCAAACAATGAAATTGAGGGTGAAAATGGGAATAAAAAAGGGGGAAAATTGTGTTCCTTTAGGAATTTACTAAAACTGTTCTCCCCTTTAAGTAGTATCATTGCCCCTCATTTTTCTTGTTCTAAAAAAACATAGTTGTAATTTTGAAAATCAGTGCAAAGAGTCATAGATCTCAATCGTCTTTTCTCCTTAGTTTGCTAGTTTTCTGAATATAATTTAACTGATTTTTGTTAAAAGATCCTGGCAAACTTGCCTCCCTCTCCCCATAATATTTAAAGCTGTACGTGAATTACAACATCTGGAAAATGTAATTATGAGATGTTATAGGATTTCGTGTATAGTTTAAAAGGCACACAAAAGGTGAAAAATTTTCTCTGAAGATGTAAAATCTTATCAGACTAAAGATTTCCTTCTAAAGGAACGCAAGACCCAGACAAATATAGATATTTGGGAAATGGAATTTACTCATCTCACCATTGCTTCCTCTGTAATCATACATTCTTAAAAATTTTTTGTTTGTATTAGTCAGACTTACCCATTTCATTTCTATCACTTGCTCAAGCTCCCCGTGTTCCAGCCATCTGGATCACTCTGGTTTCTTTCAGCTCTGTGCCATCTTGTCCTCTCCTTACAAGGCAGTGCATTGTTTCTAGAGAATTTCTGCAGTTAAAGCTCTGAAGTCTCTATGGCACATTATGTGGTTCATTAAATACCACAGAGCTGAAATTAGTATATCATTTTTCCATCATTGCTCAAATAGTATCTTTCTGTTCATTTAAATTCTGTGCCTATATGTGTGGCATCACAGAATTTAGGCCTGGTAAACAGCAACAAGAGTAATTTATACAGCTCTGCTTCAATGTGGTATAAAGAGCTATAATAAAATCAATTGTCTAACACAGACTACAAAATGTATCCCACTGAGCACATGATGAATTTATGATGAATTTATAGAACTACATGTCTAAAAAATCATATTATACATGCATGCACTGTGCACCATGGTGTAAAAATATATTTAAGAATCATTTGATGTCATACCCAAACTTACAGTGAATCATTTAGAACTTCCATTTAAGAAAATGCCCAAACTTTCAGGTAATCAAAATGTTCACTGATGGTCACTAAAGAGCCCTGATGTTGACTATGCTACCATTTGGACTGTGTTATATAACTTGATGCTGTTCCTATAAAAGATTAATTTGGCATGACTTCAGGCTTATTTTGTTTCATTTCATTTTGTTTTGTTTTGTTTTGTTTTGTTTTCCAATCCCTTCGTTTTACAGATAGGGGAAATGAAATTCCAAAAGCTAAAGTGACTGTAAGCTTGGTTACAAAGCAACTCAGTGACATAGCTGGGACTGGAAACTATCTCCCAAATATCACTCACAGCTGTTAATAGCCATCAATGTTAATGCAGCACTTTGAACTCTGGAAAGCACTTTCTTTTTCTTTCTTTCACATCACAATGTCCTGTCGATGTGGTATTATCACCCTAAATTATTCTGGGAGAATACAGGCTCTGGGAGATGCTGTAGCGAGTATGTAGTCACATACATACCTTGGGTCTGTCCATCACATTTATTTAAGAAACATTTGAAGGACAAGTAAGGGTAAAGAATATATTTGTTATTCATTAGGAACCAAAGTAAATGGAATACATTTTATTCCATTCCGTGAGTGTTTTCCCAACTTGGCTAACTTCTCCAATCATTAGAGTCACTTGAGATTTTTCTGGCTGCACCCCAGACCCACTGAATCAGAATCTCCAGGGAAGGCGCCTGGGAATTTGTATTTTTAAGTGGCTCCCCAGGTGATTCTGATAATTAGCCAAGATTCAGAAACACTGGCAGTACCCCTGAAAGTTAAGAGGATGCTGCCTTACAAGTTTAGAATGTTTAGAAGCAAAAAAGCACCTACTGTTAAAATTGACCCAATCCAGTTTCTCTCTTTTATAAGCAGGCGAGATAGATGTCTTTGTCACAAGTGGGTAGACCAACTGCCAAATACCACCTATATTTCTGGGTCAGAGACAGATTGGAACTCCACCAAGAGAAACTGGGCATTCGTACTTGGTCTATTTCCATGGCAAGGACAAAACAATCCTAATCTTACTGATCTTTTCATTAAAGAATAAAGCAATCTCAGGGCATTAACTACTGACAGTAATACAGATCATGGATTTCACGGATTAACCAAACCACAAACAATCTAGAACATGTCCATAGAACAATTCTTATTTGTGTAGTACAGGAGGCAAAAAGGCAATCAGACTGACTTGAACTACTGGGTTTAATTACTCAATATAACATTTGTCATTTGAAAATCCATATGCCCATCAGCATAACAACAGTATTTCATAAATGCTTAAATATTTTCTGTGAATGATATCATATCACATAATGTGAACAGTATTCTACCATTTTCATAGCACTTTCACATATATTAGCACACTTTATACTTACAATAGAGTGTGAAGTAGAGAGAAATTCTCAACAAATTGAAAGATTGTAATTAAAATGTATTCTTAGCAGAATGCAAATATCTTGAGGTGTATCTGATTTACTTCTGGTTTCATGCAAAACAAGATATACACCACCCTTATACTTCATGAAAACAATTTTAAACCCTGAAATATTCATTAAATTCTTTTTTTAATGGAAAATGATTTATGCAATGCTAATTTAAATGCTGAATTTGAGATTTAGAAAGTGAATCAAGTAATCAAGCTCTATTACTTTAAATATCAAGCATATAGATCCTGATTTATTTCATCAAAGCAATTTCTCTGCTATACCAAAGACTGGATTCTTTCCCCTATATAATGGCTCAGCTGAGAGACTATAGTTAAATACTACAGAAAAAAGTTTGTTTACCAAAAAAATGGAAGTTTTAAAAATTAATATTATTTGCTCACATGCTAATTAAAACTCAAATCCAAACTTGTTATTCTTTATTTTTGTTTATTGGCAATTTTGCCCTTCATCCTTCCTTACTAAAGGCCCAAACTTCTAACTTTGTCTCAATGTTATTCTTTCTGTTACAAGAACTTAAAAGATAAACTTCAAAAAAACTTTTATTTTTTTCCTGGATGAAGCGAACGTAGCTAAGAAACTTACCATATGAAGAGGGTACTATTAAAGCCAAATATTCAAACACCAATTACAACAAAGAACTACTTGGACACCCGATAATTTATCAAAGCTATTATTCAACTTAATATTATCAACAGGTTCAGATAACAATGTAAGTTTTTCTCATGGGAGAGACTCCATCTGAGTTTCTAATTAAATAACTTTTGTATAGTTCCTTTTCTTCCCTTCACAAAAGGTCTTTTTTTCCCCTCCATTCTTGCTCTCTTTCTTTCTTTGTTGATACTGTTTACTTCCAAGCCTGCCTCTGAACTCTCTGTCTAATTAGCTCTTGATAGATCTGCTGCCCTGTTTCCACAAACATTTAATTCTGCCGTCAGTCCATTTACATTACAGCATGTTGCATTGTCTTTTACCAGCCTAATTTTGTTTGAGTGAATGTAAATCCCATTAAACAGTCACCTATTAGACTGTGGCATATAAACTCCAAAAGCCTCTTTATTACAAGAGTGAACATAAGGCCCAATTGATAAAAGATTTCTGGGGCATTTCAATTTGTGGTCTACTTCAAATATTCTGTCTGCTTTAAGCGTAGCAGCTCACATTTTCAAAGTATTTGACAGAGTATATGAGTATCTTTCAACCTCTGTATTCCACAGCAAAACATACATAAACATTACTTGTTTCTTGTCTTTGGAAAAAAAGAAGTTACTTACAACTAAATGTTAAATATGTATTTTTCTCCCTTTAGTTTATTTTCCCCTTGATAAGCTGACCACATTATTTTCAAAAGACTGCGTGAAGGTGTTTACAAAGATCAGGATAGCTTGCAGATCCTTCTGGAAAGAGCTCTTTTTTAATATTAAACAACAGTGCAGAATTTCAACAAGCGTTGGTGTCTCCTGATGAGTGTTCTGAAGAGGAGTAAGACATAGCATCCTGAGATGTAGCACACTTAATAGCAACTAGATAGTAGCATCAGAGACAGTCCAGCTCCTCTCATAACATGGATCTAACTTGATAGACCAAAACAAGAAAAATGAGATGTAAGAGATAGAAGTTCTAAAAAGACAAGGTAGCCAATTATCAGAGCTGCTGATATTTACATCAATATACTCAATCACAGATCAGTTCCAGGTCCTGGTTGCTATCTAAGAGGGCTCAGTATAGACTTTTTCTAAAGCTGAGTCAATCATTCAGCACCATGGTCACATAATTATTGGTTTAAGGTAAGGGTGAGAATGGCTTTTTTTCCATTTCCTCCTGGTAATAAACTCAGAAAGACACCCATGAAGTGCAAACCCTCACGCACAAAATTATTTCTCACCCCTGCAGTCTTGTCAAAGCCAATATTTCAGGAAAGCACAGGTTGTTGAAGGGGGCTGTGATTTTTTGCCTGCTGTGAGTCTCTAAGGACAACAAACATTCCAAAAGAGACCGTAGCCAAAATTGTTAATAACTTCGCATGGTGTTTTTTTTTTTTTTTCACCACAATGACAAAAATCCATGAGAAGACCAAATAGGTAATGGATTAGGCATTAAGCCACAGCTATTTGTGTAGGCATCAAAATATGTATGGTCTTGAATACTAGTTATAGAGTCAACCTAGATTAAAAATCTAAACAATCATGGAAATAATTTTGACAAATATATGGAATGTATATTGAATAATCATTAACAGACATTTAGCTTGTTATAATAAGTACAAAAGAAAATTCAGTTAAGTACTTAAACTAAATGGTTTGCTATTTTTTAATAGCACAAAAATTACAAAACAACTGAGCATCAGAAATGGATTTACAATGTAAGACTTTGCATCAATACCCACCCCATACTTCTAATATGTAGCTTCTGAAGTAGATATGACATAAATCCAAAGGCCTGAATATTCAGGCTCAAAACAACATAGGAGTGTACGTAAAAGCAATTTTCTTGGATGATAGGCTCCTTAATTCTTTCTGTGTATGTTTCCATTTGGTTCAATGGCTTTGTCATATATTATGTGTATGAGTTTGACATGATTGCTTATCTTTCTACCCATTTCATAGTATTAAGGGACATTTTTATTCAGCTTTGATATATTCAAATAATTCATAATAACAAACCTAAGTTCCATGCTGGCCCTTTTTGTTGTTCCCTCATAATGATTTCAAATTGGATTGAGACCAAAATTTCCAAGGGAAAGGTACATATTAGTTTAGTGTTACTTGTTCTCCAAATAGGCAACTACTAGTATTACTTTGGTTCTTGTTGTTTACTAAAACTTTTCTCAAATATTAACATCATCACTATAAAATGTAACTAACTCAAAGGAAATTAGTTTTTAAAGCTGTGCAAACACTTTAAGTGGACCGAGGAAAAACATAAGTGATTCATAATAAGTATGTTAAAGACAATTGAAAGTTACTAAATACATGAAAGTTCCTAAATACACATAGATTTCTATACTACCTATAACATTTATAAAAGTAACACTATAAAAAAAAGCCTGTATGCTATACGAAGTCAGAACATATAATCTCAATAGATGGCTTATATAACCTGTGTGAGCCTCAGCTGCCTCTTTTATTTTTTTTATTTATTTTATTTTTTAAATATTTTATTTATTTATTCATGAGAGACACAGAGAGAGAGGCAGAGACACAGGCAGAGGGAGAAGCAGGCTCCATGCAGGGAGCCTGATGTGGGACTCGATCCCAAGACTCCAGCCTCGCACCCTGGGCTAAAGGTAAGTGCTAAACCGCTGAGCCACCCAGGGTTCCCCAGTTGCCTCTTTTAAAATGAAGAAAGTATTTAAGATTAAATGAGTCAATTACAGAAGTAAGTATTTACTGACCTCTTAATACAAGTAATAAATTGAAATAGGCACTGGATCTATAGTACTGAACAATCCCTATTTCCCATAGAACTACAGTAAAGAAGACAGCCAAAACCCATATATAGTTACAACTTTTTAAAATTTAAATTCAATTGGCCGTAGTTACAACTTTTGATAAGCTCTATCATGAACAGTAATGGTCATAGTTTTGCCTCTCCAACATGTTCTTCCTTTTACCCTTTTCCTATTAATGGATTTTTAAATTTTGCTTTTAAAGTGAATCTGTTCTAAAGAATTCTTGTAAACTGATCCCTCTGCCTACCTATGCTATGAGTAACCATATGATTCACCCTTAGTCAATGATATGACCTAATATCCCTATTCACAGTGATGGGGGCTATCTGGCAAGAGACATGATTTTTGCAGTAAGAATACAACTACAAAGATAATATGAGAACAGAACTGCTTTAAGCCCTTTTTTAAACCACAAATTAGGAAATGTCTGACCAAGAATAAAACACAAAGAGAGAAAACCAGAGTTGAGACACTAAAACAGTGAGACAGTGTCCTAGTGACATGGTCTCACTCCTGGATCAATGTGTGCTTGAAGACCAAAACAATGTGTGCTTGAAGACCAAAAACTTCCTATTTTCGTAATTCAACAAAATCCCTTTGTTTGGGTTAGTTTAAACTAGATTTCAATCACCTACAACCAATGAACTATAATTTAAAGGTACAGAAGACAAGAGTAGAGCAAAATGAGGATAGACAGTGTTTCAAGCAGAGAAAATATCATAAAGGTTCTGTATGAGGTAAGGGAGATGTCTGTGTGTTTGAGTAACTATGAACTTAATAGTATTATCGCTGTCACCCTAACTATAACTCTTTATAGATTCTTCTAGGTCTTGATTTGAGGAGCCCTAGTAAAGATATGTACAATCTGTATTTCATTTATTCTACTGGGTTATCAGATGGAAGGATTTTTTTTTTTCTAAAAGCAGATGTTATATAGAAAAGTAGGAAAGATAAAGTGCTGGAGACCTCAGTGGGCCACTAGGCTGAGAGCCTTGGGAAATCCAAGGAGCCTCCTGCACAGCTGAGCAGAATATAGTGAAGGAAAGGCAAGAAACTGAAGACAAAAACTATCAAATCCCCAATTTTGCCCTTGCTATATAATTCATCACTTAACTTTTTAAAGATTTTATTAATTTGAGAGAGAGAGAGAGAGAGAAAGAGAGAGAGAGAGAGAAAGAGAGCATGAGTGGTGGGAAGGGATAGAGGGAGAGGTAGAAGTAGACTCTCCGCTGAGCAGGAAGTCTAACCCAGGGCTCTATCCCAGGACACTGGGACCATGATCCGAGCAGAAGGCAGATGTCAACTGAGCCACCCCGACATCCCTAATTCAACATATACTTTAAATAAAATGAGGGTGGTTTGAAATATTGCTTTCCACTAATATTAATTTGAAAAACTTGTGCTTTTTTTTTTTTTAAAGAATCGACTAACTTGGAAATCCACCTTCAAAGGTGGATTGTTTTTGTGATTACTTTAGAGTTAGACATAAGGCAATCTAATAGATGGTAACCTTTCTAAGTAGAAAACTCCTGGATTCTTAAAATGTGGTAGCTAGAGTATCTTTGGATACTTGGTAGTTACTTTGATTAACAGAAGTTACATTCAGCTGAATAGAAAAAAATCATGAGAAATTCTCTGAGTTGGTGAATATCTGATGGAAAATTTATAATTGCCCCAATTCTTAACAGATTATTTGTTGGAATACCTCAAGATGCTGAGTCAGCCATGCTTACACAAGAAAACCCCCCTTTACTGACTTTCATTGTGCATCTATGGTGCCTATTAATATAGTACCTGAGTGAGACTATTTAAATTCAAAGGGAGTTCTTGCCTGAAGGAGGACAGCAGAATTGGGCCCAATGGGAGTTCTGTCTGAGTATTTGAGGGCAGAATTTAGTCTATTGGAAGGGCAGTCACTAACTAGGGATTTAACTACTACAACAAAGTTTTAAGGAAGAAAGGAAGTAACAGTATATTACAGCTTTGTTGTTCCCTTACTTTTCTCAAGTAGGAGTACTTTGATTAAAACAACAACAAAAACTTAATTGGAGAGACTAGCTCTAAATTAGGGCATCCTGAAATGAGAATTTCAATTAATGAGTTTTGAATATCATCCAGATTCTCTATCATACAAATTCTATATAAGATTTAACTGAGACTAACTCTGTCAGCCTAGTAAAATGCAGTATTTAAGTAGTAAGCAAATATCTCTCCTATCTCCAGCATATATCTATTTTCTTAATTATAAAAATGCCACAATTCATATGATCTAATTAGCAGTCTTTCAAAATTATAAGAGAAAATAGCAAATACTTACTTTTTACTGTATCAGATTACCATCTGTTTCAGCCTTTTTATTCCTATACTTGTATTTTTTAAATGACTTAAGCCGTGTGTGTGTGTGTGTGTGTGTGTGTGTGTGTGTCTTAAAGGCAGGGGAAAGAAGAATAAAACAAAGTCTATTTTGACATCCACACATAGCCTTATTCCCCTCCTCTCTCCCCCTCAAAATCACCACTGTAAGTCTGACCAGATTCCTTCCAGCTACCTTTATATATACAAATGCATACATACATGCATAATACTACAGGCATTGTTTGATATAATTGTAGTAGTCTTTACCATATAACATTATTAAGTGAAAAGAATGCAAATTTAGCATCTACAATATAAATTAAAAATTCTGGATTTATAGACTTCAGTGGGAATAGTTCCTAGAAATCACCTTTCTTGTTTAATAGTATGGATTCTGTACCTGAGGGAAGAGAGGCTCCTTAGGGCACACAAGTAATTAATAGAAGAGCTCCATATAAGGCAAGACCTCTTACTTGTGAGATACTTTTTCAATAATAATAGGCGACCAGGTGTTAATAGTCACATATCACATGCTTTGCTGTTTCTTTGCTTGTATGTCTGCATACGTGTCTGCTATGTGCGAGGAATGAAGGTATATCAATGAACTAATAAAATTAGCAAAGAGAAAATATTCAACATGTACTATGTAGCAGTCATTTACCCAGGCAATGTACACACAGGAACAAAGAAGCAAAAACTGTTATGGAACTTACAGTTTAACAGAACAAGATTGAAAAGTACAAGTATGATGTGTGTATTTGAGTATAAGTACATATGTTTCCATGTGTAAAAATGATCACTCTAGTTGAAGGCTGTAAGAGACCCCAGAGAAAAGGGAAATGTTTCCGTACAGTTGGTGTTTTCTATGGCTACTTCTTCCAAATATTAGTTACCTCTACCACCACACTGTCTGATGGAGCAGGAAACCTATTATGGGAAAGAGAGTTGTGCCTCAGCATTTAGACCTGAGTAGCTGTCTAATATCCTTATCTGTCCAAGCATGTTTAAGATTGAAACAGTATTTACATAGCCCATGGCAACAATACTTCCTGTAGAAATACAAATTAATAAAAGAGAACACACAGAGTTATGGATGATGCTAAGGAACATTTAGGAGTGTAGTCCTACATATATTTTAATCAGCCTTAGCATAATCCTATCATGTGTTTTAAAAAGGCTTTATACTGGATTTTTTTTTCCCCATGGAAAAAAGAGAACAATTTGCATTTAAAATTAAGCTAATTTCATTGATAATGGTAAGTTAGGCCCATTTGTAAAAGGATGATAAAATATGCTTTAAATATGTGATTGCATCACAGATGCTGTTTAGTTTTTTCTTTTTTCTGAGTTACAAAGTCTGAATATTTTTAGTGTATATAAATATATAATATTATATATATAAATTATAACTTAAATTGAAAACTTAGTTAAATAGAGAAATCAAATTTAATGGACTGTATAGCAAATTCATAATAAGCATTCTCCTCACAACATTGTAAATATGTTCAGGAAGCTTACCTCTGTTTTTCAAATGTATTTTATCAGGCTCCTTCAGAACAACTACATTGAAGGAAAAATGTCAGAGAAAAGAAAAATAATTTGCAGTGTGGACTGTTAAAATTAATTTTTCTGTTTGTTCTCTTGAATACATGTATTTATACTTACTTTGTTCTTAAAGAAAACATTAATATAACTAAAATTTATCAGAGCCAAATATTTTACCTGTGTTATAGCATTCATTGTCACAGCACTTTATGAAGTCGAAAGTATTTGTTTTACAGATGAGAAAAATGAGGTTAAAGGACTAAGAATCTTTACTATCTTTGACTATAATGCTGGAAATACATTTCTGAAGAAGCTAATATGCTTTTTTTTTGTTTGAAAATGAACAATTTGGAATTCAAAAAATCCGTTTTAAATTACCAAATGCCTCCTACTTATGATTTCCAGCTGCTAAAAAATGTCTCTGACTTAAAGATTTTTTTAAAGCATAGTTTAAACATGCTTTCACTTTATAATTGAAATAAATTTAGAAAGGACATTTTCAACCTTTTAATTTTATAAAGAACAAGGCTCGGAGAAGTAAAATAGTTTGCTTAATAGAATTTCTTAGTGGTAGAAATGTAACCAGAACTTAATTCTTACCACTAGTTCAATGATCTCTGAATATTCTGCTACGTACTAGAATTACTGTGATATTAACCTCTATTAGTGATATCATAGATTAAAAAATAGTAATGATATAATCAAGTATGACAATTCCTCTATCCAAATTAGTTTTGACCTACAATCAATCAACCTGAAAAAATTAAGACAAATATAATTGGGCATTAAAAAATTATGTTTAATTGTAAATACACTACTACTGTGTAGTAGTAAAAAGTTTAAGATTGGTGATGATTTCAATGACCATTGATGCAACAGCATTATAGTGTTTGTAGAAAGAAGAAAAGAGCTTTGAAAAGTTTTATAAACTAGTAAGCATTTTGACCCTATTGTGTGAAACCAAAGAGTTAACTTGAAGATTTAAGTTTATGTATCTATAAATGTAATGAATATATTAAGTAAAAGTATGTTTAAAATAAATTAGAAAAGATTGCCTTAATTTTCATTTTTTAATGCTAGTGAACAGAAATCAAACCAGCAAACTAGAAAGGGTCCTCCCAAGAACTCTTACTATTAGAATAAACATGTATAACTCCTAGAAAATGAAAATGTAAACGGTATTAAATTAATTAAACAAGGAGGCTACAAGACTGAGGTAGTTTGAATGCTGTGGTGGATTCAGTAAGCAAACCAAAACCTAAGCCTGTAAATGTCTCAGGTTATGAAATGGTAACACTAAGGACAACCACACACACACAGCCAACTATGCTCTAAGGTAAAATCCTGAATAAAACCCTCCAAAATTAAAAATCTACTTAAATACACTCAAAAGCATATAAATATTATTTTAAAACTTATAATGTGGAAACTATCGATTGTATAAAAATAAAAAGAATTCCAGGAAAAGATTTATTTTATTGTTTTTAAAAGATTTTATTTATTTATTCATGAGAGACAGAGAGAGAGAGAGAGAGGCAGAGACACAGACAGAGGGAGAAGCAGGCTCCATGCAGGAAGCCCGATGTGGGACTCGATCCCGGGACTCCAGGATCATGCCCTGGGCTGAAGGCAGGAGCTAAACCACTGAGGCACCCAGGGATCCCAAAAGATTTATTTTAAAAAAATCACTCCATAATAAAAAGTCTCATTTCTGTAAAATTTAATGTAGCTCCTAATATTGGAAAATAGTTCCAAATAACTTTTTTAAAAGTTTGTCAGAACTGATGCAGACAGAAAACTTCATTAAAAATTTACACACACACAAAAAAAATTACACAAAACCATTACCATGCACTATTTTATTCACATTTAAATTAACTAAATGGGTAGAGAAAAAGTCCTATGATATATATGTATTATCCATGATATAAGATGTGTACACATGCAACCCTCAAACAAATATATCCTCTTTCAGATACCAAAAAGTATTTTCCTTTTCCAGTTCCCTTAGAAAATCAGAATCAAATTGATACTGAACACACAAAAAATGCATTTCTTTCAACAGTAAAACCAAATTTACCAAGTAATATAGGGACAACCCTCTATAAATAATGTCACTATAACATTAAATGAATAAATAAAATAAAATCTACATTTCTAAGGCTATCATTTGTATTGTATTTTCCTGTACACATATACAAATATGCAACATAGTTAAGATTTTATTTTCTAATCCAATGGAAAAACTATGTAGAAGGATCTATCATGCAAATAATTTATGAATTACCTATATATTTTATTTGAGATAGAAAGCAATTATTAGGGAGAAAACTGAAAGTATTCTAAAAGTGTGAAATTTGTGTTCCTATTCTCACCTAATCTAAAATATATTCAAAGGGTGATTCTGTTTTGCAGTAAATAGACTTTTTTTCTCTATCTCGCTTTCTCTCATATCATTCATAATTTTATATCTTAAAATTATAGTAATCAGTATAGGTAATTAATCTAGTAATTAATCTAGTACAGTATGGAATAGTCATTTCAACCTGCAAAGTTTAATGCATATTAGCTATTGTTATTGTATCCAATCTATTAAAAATTATGACACTGAAATTTGTCAAAACATATTCTTCTATGCCTATTTATATGGGTGCTATTGAAACTGTACTTATTAAAAATTCCTTAAAAATATACATTTTAAAAATCTGACATATTTAATACTGTTTAAGATCTCTAAAATTGTTTTAAAATCAGCAAAATAATTGAAATGTGAAAATTAAGGATGGTACAATACAACCAAATTTAGAACTATATATTATAGCTCTATATATCTGCTCTAAACAGTTCCAAAAGTCAGGTCAGAAAAGTGAATGACTGTGGGGAGCTTGATAGAGTGTAAAGATTTGGATGTATAAATCTCATTCAGGTTCACTTCCATATGCCTGAGGGCAAAGCCAGGCATGAAGCCTTCATGTGTTACCTACTGAACTGGGTCATACGTGGTGATATTTGCTGTACGGTCCTGTGATGAGGCAGCATGGGGAGAACCAGCTGGCCAAGGCTAATGTACCATCTGGGCTGAAAAAATATTGCCAATTCCATTGGCAGAGGGGGAAGAGTGAGTTTGTAATCGAGCTATAAATCACAAGCAGGTCTTACAAGTTGTCAATTAAAAGTCTGATGTATTGATGTCTTCAACGCATGGGTGACTTCTTGCTTTTAAATTATCACTATTTACATAATGAAACCCTTTTAAATATCAATCTTTACCTAATAAAAAATTATCTGAAGAACCCGTAAGAAACAAATCAGCACATTAAGAAATGTGACTTAGAACATTAAAAAAAGAGAGAGAGAGAAAGAGAGAGGACAGATTTGTTTGACTATACAGCTGTGGTGGGATTCCTGAGTGTCCGAATGACATAGATCTTAACTTTAAAAAGTAAAACTTAAAATGAGAGAATTTTCATTGGCTATATTACTTTCATGCATTTCTCTGTCTCAAAAGAGAAAATTCGTACACTCATGTGGGCATGCATGTATGTGTGTGTGAGCTTATTTGTGTACATACACACTCGATTTATGGTCTACCACAACATCATGATCTGGTAGGAAGGACAGGGGTTTGTGGTTAGGTAAACAAGATCTCAAGTCCCTGTTCTGTTGTTTACTAGTTTTATGGCATTGTACAAATTATTCTGTGAATCTCAGTCATGATGCAATGAAATGGTAAAGTTTAACAATATTATACATAAAATAACTAGAACATAGTAGCTGTTCAGTAAATGTTAGCTATATTACTGTGACGTAGGGAAATGATACATTTACACAGTCTTCGATTTAAATGCTGTGTGGTGTTGTTTCTAACCAGAGTAAATACATGAATTTTAGTCAGAAAGCCCAAAACATAAAACTCAGACTCATCAGCCCTAAAACTTTTGTCAACTATTCATCGAACTCATCATCAATGTCATGCAGTCAACTCGCTGTTTTTTTTTTTTTTTAATTTCTTGTTTGAAGTTATCTAAAACAGATGACCTGTGGATTGATCGAGCTCTGTTGTCACTCTATAAAAACTTCTGGGATAATCAGTAGAAAAGACAACCCAATTAATAGCTATTATTCATTGAGCACTCAGGATGTGAATAGCTGCATATTAGGTACTTTAAAATCTCATTGCAAATTTAAGCTATAATGATTAGCAAACATGAGGGTCACCACAGCATTTGGACTGCAGTTAGGTTTGATCAAGGCTGAGGCATTAGAGAGACCCTTTGCAGCTTTCTACCAATTTCTAGTCACCAATATGCATCCCTGGAACAATGCAGGATAATTATAGAATGGAATAAGAAGGCTAATCAGGAGGAAAGCAGAGGACTGATGTTTTCCAATAAGGGAATTCCATCTGCTTCTAATCCAGAGAAAAAGACACTGATATATTCAATATGAAATGCCATATGTACACGTTCTTCAGTAATATGCACAAATATGTCAAGGTCATGTACAAGAACTTGGAGGAATATCAAAATAAGTGTATTCAAAGGGACAAAATTAAATTTGTATACCTCTCCAATCTCTTTTCTCTCTGCCCCTCTCCTGAGTAATATGAACCCTTCCCCAGCCACTCTCTACTCTGTACCTCACTCAGGAGGCTGAATCAGCATCTTGTTCGCCACTGGCTTCCATCTGAAGATGAACAATCTGAGGAGATTTTCAGGAGGAGTTTGGAGAGTAAGAGGACAGAGACTTGCAAGTATTCACTAGGACAGGAACCAGGATGAGGCAAATGAGGTACACATGTGAAATGTAAGGAGGAACTCACGTTCAGGTACTAACCACACTGTTCCACTCCACCTTAATACTAAGTCTGCATTCATAGCAAGTATAGCTCCCTCAAGAAAGACTGCCTTATGATTCCAGCTCTCACTGGTCTTCCGTAGCACCAATTAGCCCTAAGGATAGTCATAACTCACTAATGTTGCCCATCTTTACTTCATCATCTCTTATCCACTCTCTTCCTGGCTCATACCTGTTCACCTTAAATTCTCTTTTCTGCAGTAATTCTCATAAGCATCATTTCAGTTTTAAGTCAACTTATAAGTATGTTGTTACTCATATCTGAATACATATTTAGAGCTATTATCATTTCTTGAGTAAATGAATATTTGTAAGCATCACTATTTATATTTAAAAGCTTTAAAATTAATTGGCAGCAATACATAATCCACCCTAGATTTCAAATAAATCTGTTTTAGTTTTCACTTAAAATGAATATTATGCATGACACAAATGTGCACAAAAAACATTTTACTGAAACAAAAATCGATCTGTTGTTGGATTTGGCTTCTCATTCTTCTTCATCCCTACCCAAATGACATTTTTAAACATTAATGAAAATCTTTGTGATCAAAACAGACCAATTCTACAGTATAAGTGTGATCCCATTTTTGCCTGTTTCTTAAAAGCTAACAATTTATCATTTATTTTGTCACAAATTTGTAACACAAAAAGATACGTAAGTTTTTGTTAAAGGAATTATATCTCTAAAGCTAATACTTTCATTTTGTAAAAGATAAATCTGAGTGAAACACATGTAAAAAGACATCTTTACATCTTTACTTACAGATTTTTAATATACATATTTGTTATAATATCTCAAAGTAAAAAGGCTTTGAGAAAAAACTCAAAAGACAATGAAAGGAGGGTGTACATATTAATGTGCACTCAAATATAATTTTAAATTAAATGTAATTATAAATATAAACATATACAAATATATATGTACATTAACAGTATATATAAAATATATATGGAATGTTCACTAGCAATGATTCCATTACTTATTTTAAAGATATTTGTGGTCAAACAGCCTGATAATACTATATTAAAAAAAAAGATCAATGTGAATTTAATGTAAAAATATTTGAATTTTGAAACAGTCATTTCATCCTAGCTGCCAAAAATAATAAAATAGCAAATAAATGAAAATATATCCTTTTCTGAAGCTAAAAAATATGTTGAAATCTGGTGCTTTAATTATGTTTGTTCAAAATATAAACAATTGGGAAAATGTATCATTATCCTACTATAATACATTCTCACTAACATATTTTAAAGAGGAGGATCTTTTGGGAATTTAACAGTTCATAAAAAACTTAATTAAAAGTTTGGTCTAGTTCCATAAATCTAGATATAGTTTTGAATTTCTTGACTGCTCTAAATAGGACACAATTTTATTATTGCTCAGCTTTTTTGTGCTTGAAGATCAATCCTAACTCTATACCACTTGGCAAAAGAGATGATTTTCTACATATAGTAAAATGTTTTACAGAAGCTTCACTTCATGGAAAAAATACATTACTGGTGCACTTACATTTCTATGTAATCTAATTCAAAATATAAAAACTGGATATTCACTATCTTCTAACATTTCAGGAATTGGAAAAGATTATTCTGTGTATAACAAAAGTTGTATTTTTGGTAGAAAGAGAAACTCAATAGTGTTCCTTATCTGAAGTAGGTTTCCTTCAGGAACCATCACAACTAGTTCCTCAGTCCCTGCCATGACTATAGGAGCCTTTTAAAGAACTTTTGTGTAGGTAAAATAAGGGTTCTCCTTCCCTATTTTATACCCCCTGGGAACTGCTACCTCATATATCCAGGACACTACCGTCATTAACCTTGCTCATGATCTTCAATGAAACCTTCTGTATCAAGATGGTTACTAAGAGCTTCAATTTAGGAATCAAAGAACATGCTCTTGGGGCACATGGGGGGCTCAGTCAGTTAAACATCTGCCTTTGGCTCAGGTAATGATCCTGGGGTCCTAGGGTTGAGGCCAGAGTCAGGCTTCCTGTTCAATGAGGATCCTGCTTCTCCCTCTGGCCTTCCAACCCGCTTGTGCTCTCTCCCTCTCAAATAAATAAATAATTTATTTACTTACTTATTTTTTTAAAGATTTTATTTATTTATTCATGACAGACACAAAGAGAGAGAAGCAGAGACACAGGCAAAGGGAGAAGCAGACTCCATGCAGGGAGCCCAACATGGGATTCGTACCCAGGACCCCAGGATCACGCCCTGGGCTGAAGGCAGGTGCTAAACCGCTGAGCCACCCAGGGATCCCTACTTACTTATCTTTTAAGAAACAGAACATGCTCTTCTGTGGAGCTGCCTTCACAACATACAGCGAAGTCAGACACATAGTAAAATGATGATTGTACAGAGGAAAATTAAGTGAGTGGCATCTATGGATATAGATGTCAGATCAACCAATGCTTAAGGAAGTCCTAGAAATTGGGATGCCAGGCCTGAAATGATTGCTTCAAAGGGATATATATCCATCCTGGATGACATATTCGTGTATGTATTCTGTACAAAATTTCTATTTCATTTTGAAATACTTTTCTTCACATAATAATAATAATTGTCCTAGTAATAGATAACATTTATTGTGAGCTCAGTTTTCCAGGGGCTAGCCCTGTCGCTAGGACAGGGTGAAAAGCTTTACAAATATAACCTCATTTAATCCTCACAAAAATCTGTGAACTAGGTATTACAATTATTGGTCCCATTTTTCAAATCTAGAAAGTGAGGTATAATCAACAACATTTTCCAGATCATACACAGCTAATAATACAAGAAACAAACCTAACAAATCAAACCACTATGTTACGCTGCTTGCAAGAGGTCATACTCATAATGACATCAGTCATTTCTGCCATAAATTTAAGAATCATTTATGGGCCATTAAATTCTAATATTAACATTAATGCCAGTCAATCCTTTTTGAAGAATGCAATGTTATCTTCTCAATTTTAAGATACATAATTTATGGAAAAAGTCTAAGTTATTCACAAATATATAACATAAAAATAGTGCATGAAAAAACCTTTATCATTTTAGAAAACATATAACACTACATGCATTCTTAAGTGCACTTATTTCCTTCACTAATATCTATGGAGTAGCAACCAATAGTGGCACTTGTCCTAGGTGCTGTGAAATCTTACCTAACTTCCCCTGAGATTTTACTTTCAGTCTCATTACTGAATATCTATGTATAATAATGGCAGGGACACAGAGGTAATGATACAGCATTATTTAGAAATAATAGCCCCAATAATGCCAGCATGGTATCACCATCCTGGGCATCAGGATAAGCAGCAGGCCCTTCGAAATTTAGATTTCAAGCACTAATGAGCAGTGATAGCCAACAGAACAGCAGTCTGTGGTTTGAAAAGATTGGTGAATCTTTATAATAGTTTTCACAAACTATCTATCTCTTTCAATTCAGCTCATTTTATTCACAGTATTGCCACATAGCATGGCAAAAATTTTATTTGTTTTTAGTTTGACATTTTAACTACCATGTCCTACATTAGATCAGCTGGAGATAGTCTTCATGTGTGACTTGCAGAAAACAACAGTTTTTTTTTTTTTCCCACTAAGGTATAAACTTATGGCCCCATATTTTCATTTATCCTCCTTTCTTACCTAAATCATTGGAGCAAAAATAAGAAAAGTCATTACATCAGCGAATTAGTTCACCCAAGCAGTAGCCTCAAACCACAGGTTAATTTGAACTGTTCAAATATAATTACTTAAAAAAGGAAAGGATTCATTACTTTTGTGGTGTTTGCTGGTTCATTGCACCATTGTCGGAGATTGTCAATAAACAAATTACATCTAACACTGTGCCCTTCTGCTGAACAGGTCTCCTGAGAATATCTACTTGCACATTATGCTTCGTTTCATTTTTTTGTGTGTGTGACCCATATTCACATGCTCTTGGCTTTAGCATTTTAAAACACTCAATTTCACTTAACAATTACATAAAAGCAATGTAAGCAGTCTAATATAAATAGGATTACTAAATAAAACATTTACGTTGTTATATAGGGTTTGCTCATTTTTTGCTTGTTTTTTTTTTTTTAGCTAGGAGCTTTATGAAACTGACTGAAAATTTTGAATATAATAGTATATCTGCATTTTTCTTGCAAGAATAACCACAGTGTTGATCAGATTTCAAAAGAATCCCAATACACACATACACACACACACACACAATTGAGAGACTTTGCTCTATACAATTGTTTTTATTGATGATGAAAAAGGAAGATGTAAAATGAGATAGGATAAAGACATAAGGGTTTATGAAGGGAACCAATTAATAATTGCAGATCAGGTGCCAGAACTAAACAATATACCCACTTTGTGATTTTATGAAATGATCAAAACATGTGGGAAATATAATTACCAACATTTTTTTTTCAGATGAACCATTCCAAATGGATTTAGACAATCTGGGTTCTAATCTTAGAAATTATTTTGATCCATGGACATTTATACAATTTATACATTTCTCCAATGTATAAATATCACTATTTCTACTTCATCCACACCTTGTAAGATAAGTTTCAGAAAAATGTAGCACCATTTCTGCATGTGCTTAACTAAGGTCTCTACAAAGCAAAGGCCCTTAATTCATAACAGAATATTTTTCATTGAAAAAGATGGCTTAGAAAATAAAACAGATTTTCTAATTTTACATATTAAGCCAGAAATATTATCCCATTAAAATGTTTTTCATAAATTGTGTTAAAAGATTTGGATAGTTCCATAGTTAACCTCTAGCTACATCATTATTATTAGATAGTATATATTGGTATGTTTTTTATAATACTTACAAAATATCGTAAACCTTCCTTTCCTGATTCTGTCTTGCCCTATTCTTACCATAACTCCTCCTATCACGATCATATCCTCATGTCTGAAACCCTCAAATATTATACTCATATTCCTATATTTTCCTTTTGCCTAGTTTTTTTATGATGTTAAATAAAGATAAGCTTAAACATCACATATCTTCTTTAGGTGCCATCCCAATTCCCTAACATGTATAGTCTGAAAACTCTAATATATAATGAATTGACTTAAAAATTAGAGACCAAAAAAAATTTAAAAAAAATAAAAATAAAAAATAAAAAATAATAAAAAATTAGAGACCAATATATTCCATCTAAATATATATAATAAAAAAAGTATTTCTCAACCTATTCTAAAGAAATAGATTTGTGAGATATGTATCTCAAAGCCTTAGCCCATACCATATTATGTGTCTCAGAAATAATTCATTCATACAACTAACATAAATTAAACATCTGTTTTGACCAGACAACATGCTAGGGGTTAGATATTCCTCAGTAAACATGACAAACTTGGAACTCCTGAAAGTTTAGTAACTTTTGTAATAAAAATTCTTACATGCTCAGGGATGATGAACATGAATTCAGAGGTTATGTACCATACAAATCCAGGGGTCATCATTCCTATAAACAATATTAATAAGCCCACCTGTATAACTTTCTTCAAATGCCATAATAACTACATATTGTTTTAACTCTTTGATTCTCAAATATAGATAATGTGGACATTTGAAATCACAAGGTAAACATGATTTTGAGGCATGGTAAGCAAAACTACATCTATTTGCTTTCCATAAAAACATAAAATTAAAAACCCACATATAACTTTTAAAATAAAACATAAGACTGTCAGAAAATATAATATGTAATATTACAAGATACTACTTCTCTACCTTCTGTCACTATCAGGGCTATGTGGACATTTTTAAGTATAACTGTGTCTTGCTGCTTTGGATAACCCCCTCTCATTCTCATCGTTAGCTAATGTGGGGTGGTTGAAGAAGCACCCGATTCAAACGTGGATAGATCTCACGGCTTACTAAAGATGTGATTTTTTTTAGATTTTATTCATGAGAGACACACAGAGAGAGGCAGAGACACAGGTAGAGGGAGAAGAGAAGCAGGCTCCCTTCAGGAACCCTGATGCGGGACACGATCCCAGGACCCCAGGATTACAACCTGAGCCAAAGGCAGACACTCAACCACTGAGCCACCCAAGCGTCCCTAGAGATGCGGTCTTGGGTAAATTAGTTCAATGTTGTAAGCCTCCATTTCCCCACATGTCATAGGAAACCACTATCACCTACCTCAAGGGGTTGTAAAATATATAAATCACCGGCACACAGAAAATTGAAGAGCCATTATTTATTTGCGCCATCTCTTGGAGTTATGAGATAGGTGCTGACAAGAAGATAATATACTTAATACAAATATTTAATAATTTATTTGTCTTTAGGTAGATGTAAACTGTTTGTATAAAATTGTCCCATTTCAAAATACTTATGTTAGCTCTAGCTGGTATAATAAAATCAACTTTGCAACATAACAGCTTATATTCCACAATTCCACGTATTTAAATTTATGAGCCATCAAAATAAGGGTGAATTAGATTCCATTTTATTACCCCATATAATTGAAGTACAATAAAGGATTAGTAAAATATGAGTTTCAGGATTTCCTAAGCAATCACCTTCTTTATTTTTATTAGGTACGTGGTATATCAAAAGTCAAATAATTTATGTAATTGAAGAAGGAGATGAATGGCTCTTGTGAATTTCCAAAAGGATAAAACATTATGACCTCCTATAAAACATGAATAAATATTTTAGCTTTGTCTAGGTAATTAGTGAGATTATTTTTTTTAAATATGGCACTTACCATTATTGTTAAGAAAACAGACGAGCGTACTATGTTGTTTTCTTTTATTTCCACTTAAATGAATAATCTTCCCTTGATTTTGAAGCTATTATTCCCACGCATGTGCATAAACAACTGTTTATGACAAAGAGTAACAGAGGAGATTTGCTCCTGGAAAGACCTTTAGGAAGAAAAGAAGGGTGGGAGGAGAGAGGGAATAAAGAATCAGGGAGAAGAGGAGAAAGTAGAGATAAGGAAGGAAAGGGGAAGAAAGGATGAGGAGTGGAGGGAGAGAGACACTAAGATTTTTATTTTCCTTTGCTATCAGGAGGAAGATTTATATTTGCATTCCAAGGTGTAAGGGGACTAAAATGAGGCAGAAAATGATGCTAAGTTTATCCGATCATCACTTAACAATTGCTACAATGAACAGGAAAAGTGGTAAAAGTGAGTATTTCTCTCTACAGTGCTTCAGACAGGAGGGATGGTTAGGATTTCTATTTCACTTTATTAACAAGACACTCTAATTATTTATATTTGATTATACCCTATGCTTGATAATGCAAGTGTAGGTATGGCTCTGTATTCCAAGCTATAAAGATATTCATTCCTTTCAATTAGGCTTAAATTCACAAATTACAAGGAGCTTTGTTCTACTGGACGTTTGATTCTTGTAAATCATGAGGGCAAGCTTACCACTTACCACGTGTTTAACACTGCTTAAGCCCTCATGCTTTTAAAGAAGGAATTAGTCTCATAAAAATCTTTCTGAATATTAAGTATATCTTAGAATCCCAGTTTGATTTTGTAATAGTTAGGCTGCCATATTTTTAACATGTGACTACATTTCCTGGGGAAAAGTGTCATTAGTTTTGATAAGTTCAAAGCAAAGATTATTGATCAGTAACTGAAAATTAAACTGAGGAGCTTTAAAATACAGACAAATGTTAGAAATAAGAATCAGCCTTTGCAACTAGCCATGTTCTTGTTTCAGGAAGCCATGTTTTCCCTGAGACAGCTGATCTTTTAAAAAATATTTGATTTGGGGGTGCCTGAATGGCTCAGTCGGTTATGCTTCTGCCTTGGCTCAGGTCATGATCCCAGAGTCCTAGGTTGAGTCCCATGTCAAACTCCTTAGCTCAGTGGGGAGGCTGATTATCCCTTTCCCTCTGCCCCCCACTCATGCTCTCTCTCTCCCTCTCTTTGCCTCAAATAAATAAATAAAGTCTTTTAAAAATATTTGAGGGGTAGAAGTGCAGGAAGAACTGTCTGTTGAAACATGCTCTATGAAAACACTGAGTGGAAAAATAGCAAGAAAGTATACAAGGTAATTTAAAAATAGATAACTTTCCTAATTTCCTAACTTAAAGAATAGAAATTATGTCATTTACCTTCCTTCTTTCTATAGTTACGTTTTAGCTATAAGTACACATATCAGTAATATTCTCATTGAGAGTGTGACTTGGCCAAAGATGTTTCCAGTAGACTCAAAATTTGAGAATGTTTAGAAATTTAAGCTGCTTCTATCTAGTATGAACTGAAAATAGCAGAGCTACAGAAAAAAGATACTTTCTGTACTCTGGAAAGAATAGTAAGTAGAGGTGCTAAAAATTAAAGGTTCCTGAGAAGAGGAACTAGAGAAGTTTATCAGAAACAGGTAGGCTTAAAGAAAAGAACAATGTGTTTAAAAAGCAGGAAAGAATGAATGCGAAGTCTGTGCAAATGAAACAGTAGTAGCCATCAGTACTTATTTGACACAGCTTAGAAGAATTTCTATATGTGGCATCAACTAAAAAAGATAAAATCAATCAAATTCCTTTATTAAAGAATCTGGCTGAGTAGTCACTAAAACCCCCAGACACTACTAGAGGATGGTACTAATATCTCTAGGAATGGCCTTACAGAAGTATGACAAAGGTAGAGAATACAATGACTAAACTTTAAGATAACTCCTCCAGGAAATCGATGAATATAGAAGTATTGTGTGTGTTTGAGGAAGAAGGTTATGGTAAGAAATAAAAATCTTGCCGATCTTTAAGAATTCCAAGCCTCTACTTAAATTCTAGACAACCAACCCTGAATCTATTCCCTTAAACCATAAGCCATCCTTCCATGGCATGCACTCTAGCTCAGACACACAGGGCTCTGTTCCCTTAAACCATAAACTATCCTTCCAACACCAGCTCAGACACATACAGCTCTATCAGCCACATTTAGCTCAGGGGTGCTGTTTAATGGCCCCAGCACATTGGTTAACTACAGATGAAAGCTCTGCCTCCTACCATTTACCTATACACTACTATAGTGAATGTCCCGAAATGGTGTGCTGGTAGGTTGTGCATGAGTAGTAAAGAGCAGAGGAAGATACTTGTTTTAAAAACTATAGCTTTTGCTGGAAAATAACTGGTTTTCTCCAGAATGAGTGAAGTGATGATCAAATTCTATAACTAATTAGGACTTCTCTTCCACATATTTGCATTTGAGAGCTTCAAGAGGTGCTGTTAAAAATATGACTGGAAACATTTTGAAGTGGGGGATACATTAGGGCATAAAAAAGTAGAAACGATGCCATAAAAAAAAAAAAAACACTACAGCCATCCTCAATCACCACAAAACTTTCTCCACATTTATCTTCCACAAACTTCTTCACCATTGTTGTTTATCTCTCTCAACCCAATACCCTCCTCTACTGAAGAAATAGAAGCCCCTAATGGAGAACTCTGTCAACTTTTCATACCTGTATTCACCTTTCTCTCCCCAGTCCTGGTGAAAGTTCAAAGATAAATCTTCCTCTTACATTTTGTAACCCATACTTTGACATCCCTTCAAGGATCAAAAGTACCTCGCACCATAGGTCTACCCTCTTTCTCCAGTTTTCAAAACTTCTCTTCTAGTGGTATCTCCTACATCCTTACTAGTATATTCATGTTTTACCAATAGAAACAGCAAAAACAAAACCAACTTAATACTGAATCCCCCTCAAGTGAACATTCTCAGTTTCTATATTCTTCTTTCATAGACATTTTTAATAGAATAATCTATATGCATCATCTCTGCTGCCGTCTCCTGTTCTTACATGCCTATGGACTTCTGCTCTCTCATTCTGCTAAAGTTTATCTTGCTGACACCAACTGCCTCCAAAGCCAATGTGCACATACTCTTCCAGTTCTTGTTTTCAGAATCCCTCTTTTCCTTGAATTACTTGATGAAAAAAAAAAAAAAACTGTAACTCCAATTGTTCTTTCTTGGCCTTATTTCCAGACTGTTTTTTACTCTGTCCACCTTTCAAATATTTAGGCCCCAAAATTTCTGTCCTTGAACTTCTTTTTTATTCTTCCAGGGTTCTGTTTTGTTTGAGAGAGAGAGAGAGAGAGAGAGAGAGAGAGAGAGGTGCGGCAGAGGGAAAAGGAAAGAGAATCTTAAGCAGGTTCCATGCCTTGCAGGGGCTCCAGATCATGACCCTGAGATCATGCCCTGAGCCAAAATCGGGAGTTGGATCCTTCACCAGTTGAGCCACCCAGTCACCCCTCTTCCAGGGTATTCCTGTGGATTTCCAGAACCCCATCATTCCATCTATAAGTATACAATACTAAAATCCACATTTTCAGTCTCACCTTTTCTTCTGAGCTCCAGACATGATTATACAGGAATATTCCAATGGTGACAGGAACTACATACCCACATTGAGTCATTACCTTTTCTCCTCAAACCTGCTCCTCCTCCTATATTTCTTAGCATCATAAATGGCATCTACATCCACCCAGCCTCAACCAAGAGAACTGGAATATCCCTCCACATGGCTCATCCTTTCTTTTTAGAAACCAAGTTAAAATCCAGTGTCCTGAAAACTCAAGCATTAATAATCTATTTTCAGTTTCCCAAATTTACCATGCTATTTCAAACATCCATGGCCTTGACCTTATATTGGAATAGCTCATCCTTCATTAAATCTACTGATATTTAAAGTCTCATTTTAAATATATATATACTCTGAATCCCTTCTACAAACCTAAGCCCTAAGAAGACTTGTGTCTAAGTTGGGACCCCTTAAGCTTTCTGGCATAGTACCTATTCCATGTTATTACATTCATTCACTTACATATATTTATCTCCATATAAGATTTTAAGTTTCTTGATAGCAGAGATTCATCTTATTTATTGTATCCCCAGCACAAAATGCAGTACTGATACATAGAACACTTAGAACAAACATTTAAAGGAAGGGAAGAATCTGGAATGGGAAATTAAGTTTTCTATAGAGTTGATAGTAATGGGTTGCTTGGCAATTTCCATTTTGGCTTTAGAACCAATCATGTAAAGTCAGTAAAACTAATTCTCTCCCAATTCCCTGGTACTTCAAACTATTCATGAGTTTGGAAACATTTTTCTAGTAAATTAGCAACAAAAATATTTTGAATTTTCTTTCTTGGGTACCCTGGAAAATTTCTTCCACACACTAAAGTCAGTACACATGTGGAAAATTTAGCTCCAAGTCTAAGCTAGTCAGGCACAGAAAGCTCATTGTAATCTAAATAAAACATACCGAGTATATCCAGAGACATATTTTCATCATTCACCCGGGTATCCAAATATATTTTAAGCCAGCCCCATAAAAATTGCAAATGATGTGCAACATTATTGATTAAAAAATCAATGAACTTTTGGTTCTTTATATTAGATATAAATTAGATCAGAACACTTCTTTGAAATAGTGATGCTACTGGAATAGAAAATTGAAGGACAATTCACATCACCATTTTCTGCATTATGATATTTCCAGGTTTATAACTCAAGAATTTGAGCCCTCTTATTTTTTCTAAGCTGAAGTTCTTTAGAACATCATCAACAGAGAAAAAAATCACTACAATAGCTTATGTGATAGGATCATTGCAGTCCACCATGGAAAATAAGCAATCTGATAAATATCTAATTTTTGTACAATCAGAAAAAATCACATACCATAAAAATTCCAAATTATTTAACTTCAGTTAGTATTGTGTTATATATATGTTTGTATGCAGGTGTGTAGACACACACATATAATTGAGAAAAATATAAACAACATGAAAACACTAAAAAGGCATTTAAAATGCTTTTCACATATAAAAGGAATAATAATAAAACAAAACCTGCTTCCTAAGGCATTATTGTTTTTAGAGATTTTATACCAAAAAAAAAGAAAGGAAAACCAATTAGTATCCCAGTTTCAGTATTAATATGTGTTATGTCATGATCATTTACTCTCAGCACTTTGTCAAATACTTTCTATATAAGTCATCTCATTTAATATTTTTCATGTTTTCATATTTTATTTTTATTAATATTTTTCTATCAATATTATCCAATTGACCATGATTATATAAAAATATACACTCCATAGCTCTTTAATTCCCCTTTTACTACCTACAGTATGGTTGACATTATACCTTACATTCATAATATAGCCATGTTATAAACTTTTAATATTTTGAAACTTTCAACATAAAATATTATGACCTAATTTGCTGATTTTTCATTAAAATACTCCCACAGCTATTTGCCAACACCTTATAAAAATAATTTTGAAAGTAAAAATAAAAAAAGAAAGTAAAAATAAAACATAAGCAACTAATTATTTACATAATTATAGATGTTCCTAATTATATACCTGAACAGTAAGGGAAATGTATCTGTAACAGAAGCACACATTCTTAATGAGTTTAAAAAAGAGATATATTCAAAAAAAAAAAAAGAAGAGAGAGAGAGAGATTCAAAAATCAAAATGGTTTTCTGGGGAAAAATAACAAAAAAACAAAAACTATACGTATATATTTTAAATAGCCTGTGTCTTCTTTAGACATTCGAAAGCACTTCAGTTGAACCTACTGGTATTTGTATAAGTATGTTAAATATGAAATATTTACCTTGGCTGCTTATTATACATAAACAGATAATTAAGTTGTGAGTGTATATTTATTCACACACACAGGTAACATTCCAACTCAATACTTTAAAAATATAATGGCATAAAATTCATATTTAGATGCAATTGTAGATAACATGGAGTAACATTTTGCTTATGTTTGATTTTTTATATTAAGGATTATAAACTCTCTCATATTTGCCTCTCCCAAATATACTATTTAATTGTACTTCCATTTTTAATCCAGTAAGAGTATTGTTTTCCTTCCACTTGTGATACAATATTTCAAATAGGGAAAAAAAAAAAAAAAACACTCTGTAAATAAAACTCTCCCTGAATATATACAGACTCACAAATAAATCCCATCTCAGCACTGTGATGGCAGCAAGCTGGTGCATGATGGATGGTGGCCTTGCTGGAACAGTCAGGCATGGACACCTCTTTGCCCCTCCACCCCATTTCTTTATTTAATTACATGGCATTGGGAATACCAGCAAATAAAATTGCATTTCATTCATAGCTGATTTCCATTTAGAGCTTGTCATGTTAATAGTGAAATAAATTGCTCTAATTGCCAGCAAACTTCATCAAATTCACATTTCTTCCTTATTTTATTCAATATTTATTAAACTCCATGTCTTAACTTGCCTGACTGGTAAAAGCAGTCCAATTTCTGAATAAATTTATATCCCAATAGTCAGTGTGTTCACATTTTTAAAATAATGTCCTAATTTTAATTCTTAAAGTTTAGATGCATTTTCTCTATCACTTTTGGAAAACGTATCATGAATATTTGCTTACAAATTTACGCATTTAATAATTACGATTTGACTTTGAAATAATGATTTAAAAAGGCAATTAAAATTCTTTATGTTTTCTGCAAATAGAAATAAGGTATAATGGTACAGATTTCTGAATGACATTTTCAATTGACTAAAAAATATTTTGGTTCTACAGTTTATTACTCCCAAATAGTTCTAAAAACCACTAGAGATAGTTTAAGATAAAAGACCTAAATACCATTGAATCATATCATTAAATCATTAAAGTGAGAAAGCGAACAGACTTGGCAATAAAATGTATATCATACTTGAAGTCAAAAGATCTATGTTTCAATTTATTATGGAAGCTTAGTTATTTATAACCTGTGTGTTCTTGGCTCCATCACTTAATCTCTCAAACTCTCCATTTCCCCTTTTGCTAACCAAGGAATTGCATCATAGGACCTCTCAGGTCCCCATTAGTTCTAAAAATCTTGATTGTTTTAATGATAAAAGGAGAAATGAGGAGAACATACAGTTCAACTAGAAGCAGGGCAGCTTCTCTAATACAAATGTTAGCTCTAAGAACACCCAACAAAAAAGGGAAAGCACTAAGAAGTTCATGGCTGCCTCACTAAAAAATAAATCATGCTGATTACTGGCAGAAACAAACTTTTTAAACCTAATTCTTTGCAAGTATTTTATAAAAGTACTTTGTATTACATAATAAAATCTATTCAATACCAGTTATAAAAAAAAGTATGCAGAAATAATTACCATTTAGCCTTGTCTTATCTCTACCAAGAACACAATGTTAAATTGCTATTCTGAAAGGCATTTCAGGAGGGATTTTAAATAATACAGACCGAGTTTGTTGCTCTCTGATCATTTATCTAAATGAGGAACAGACGGAATTAAGGGCTGAGTAAATGCATAGTATGTCTCCAGGACTGGTCCTTTCAAATAACAATCTGTGGGATATTTTGCTCTCATGTACATAGCATGAGATTGAGGTCACAGGCTAGTGTCTAAAACATAGGAGTTTTATATATTTGCTTCAAATAGCAGGTGATATGAGGCAAAGTTGATATTTTCTTTTGAAAATAAAAATACTCAACTTATCCCCTCGCCCCAAAAGAGGCCACCAATCACACCTTGATTCAAAGTGCTCTTGAGCAATACAGACTGTTTAAGAGGTTTTTTTTAAGATTTTATTTATTTATTCATGAGAGACAGAGTGGGGGAGGGGGGGTAGGCAGAAGGAGAAGCAGGTTCTATGCAGGGAGCCTGATGTGGGACTTGATCCCAGGTCTCTAGGATCACACCCATGGGCTGAAGGCAGGCGCTAAACCGCTGAGCCACCCAGGGATCCCTGTTTAAGAGTTTTAAACAACAGCTTTACATGTCCTCAGATGTGCAAAGACATAAAAGATTCAAGTCCTCAAACCATGTATCATAACTAAGACAGAGATAACTTTGTTTTGAATTTTTGGAAAAGCAGTTGCTATTTTTTTCTAACTTTATCCCACCCATCTGTGGGTATATATATCCCCCACATTTCCTGTAGGATAACTGATACAGAGATGAATGGGTCCAGATGAGAACTGCTTAATAAAAATACTTGGTTGTTGATTTTGACACATATCAAGATAGTTGAAAAATATAAGCATACTCTCTAGAAAATTATAGGCATTAAACGTTAACTAAATTTGTATTCATATGGAACTCCTTTTTTCTGAATGTTACTAGCCAAATTACAGTATATCTAGAGTTATTCTCATAAGCAATTAGTTATAAAGCATTCTAGAGAAATTTCCTTTTCTCATTTATTCATTCATACAATGCAAAGGAGATCAAAGATCCTGAAAATCGAAAACCCTTTAGACACTAGTCATAAATGAATGAGTCTGAGGAAACAGTTTTGTTTATAACATTTAGAGTTGGCATTTTCTCTAGAAAACATCTCATTCCTACCTACATTCATCCTCTAAATGATATTTCTGTGAAAGTCTCCAAAGAAGCATTAAAATACCAGGAGGTATTTTGAAGTCATATAGTTTGACCCCTAGACATCTTCAGTCTAAAATATCAAAGGCTGATCAATATATACAGATAAAATAGCTTCCCCTCAACTTTCTCCTCTCCTCAATTAAAGAGATAAAGGTTAGCAGTGATGAGTAGAAATAAATCTGTGAGCCTGATTCCTGCCAGTTTTTCATACAGGATATTGGGTCATGAAACTAAGGCATGTATTTCTTTAAGGGTATAGTTGATTAAATGAGTTGAAATAATGTTCAACAGATTTACAGCTCTATAATTTTCCTAAGCAAAGAAAATTGCATGCTCAGGAAATTGTATTAGAAGAGTTACTTAAAGGAAATATTTTTGTGGAATTTGGGTCTATACCCTAATACTGGGTATAAATCTCCTCAGCAGAAAACAAGTAATCTACCTGAAGCTCTTTTCAATTTAACATATATCAAATTGCAAAAATTACTCAAAGGGAGGGAGGATAGTCTGGTCTACCAAACTTACAATAAACATTACAGAATATTAAATTACAAGGGGCTCTCTGAACCATCAGTGTAAATTTCAAATTTGAAAATATACAAACAGTATATAAATAAATGAAGGGGAGGGAAAGAAAACCAAAACCAACCAAACAAACAACAAAAAAACAAAACAAAAAAGAACACCAAAAAACTATGACCCATTTAAATAAAATCCCCTGGAACACTCCTACACCATTTGTGGGAATGCAAACTGGTACAGCCACTCTGGAAAACAGTATGGAGTTTCCTCCAAAAGTTAAAAATAGAACTACCCTATGATCCAACAATTTTGACCCACTACTAAGTATTTACCCAAAGGATACAAAAATACAGATTTGAAGGGATACATGCACCCTAATGTTTACAGCAGCATTATCAACAGTAACCAAACTATGGAAAGAACTGAAATGTCTATTGACTGATGAATGGATAAAGAAAATGTGTACACACACACACACACACACACACACACACACTGGAATATTACTCACCATTAAAAATTTAAATATTGACATTTCCAATGGCATGGAGGGAGCTAGAGTGTACCATACTAAGTGAAATAAGTCAATCAGAGAAAGACAAATAACACATGATTTCACTCATATGTGGAATTTAAGAAACAAAACAGATGAACATATGGGAAGAAAGAAAAAGAGAGAGGGAAGCAAACCATGAGACTCCTAACAATAGAGAACTGAGGGTTGGTGGAAGAAGGTGTGGGAGTTAAGGTAAATAGATGATAGGTATTAACAAGTATACTTGTTATGATGCGCAGGAGGTGTTAGATGTAACTGATGGATCACTCAATTCTGTTCCTGAAACCAATATTACACTATATGTTAAGTAACTGGAATTTAAATAAAAAATTGAAAAAAGGAACCCCCCAAAAAATTAAAAAATAAATCACCTGAAAGCTAACTTAATGTCCACTGATTTGAGAACTTTATTATTTACATGATCAAAGGAAATATACAACTACTAACACTGTTAGTGTGTTCTGATGTTCCAATAGTCTAAAGGTAGAAACACACAGAATATATAATACTTAAGAAATGCATAATACATTCATTAGCATATTTGATAATTTTATTGAACATTTATTATGAAATAAATATTTGCCTAGATATTTAGCAAAGACATATAAGACAGTTTCAGTTTTTACTTCTTTTTCATCTTTAGGATAGACAACAATAATTATTTTGTGAGATTATCATAAGACTTAAAAGACTAGAATGAGATATTTCTTAAGGTATCCAGCACCATGACTGGTACATAGCAAGCATTCAAAAATTTGTTATCATTCCCTGATATAGGGAAAGAATGAATAATCTTTGTGTTTCTAATTTCAAGTAAGTATTTATTCACCTTGAGAGTTTTTTTTTTCATCAGAGTATAATTGACATATAATACTCTATTAACTTCAGGTTTATACCATAGTGATTCGATATTTTTATAAATTATGAAATAATATTCATGGTAAGTCTAGTTTTCATCTATGAGTTCTTTTGAGATGTACTTTTAAGCAGAAATAGTAATTTAAGATGACTTAACTAATCCAATAACCAAAGAGTAACAAAAAGCTTACTTACATATACTTGCAATTCATCATCTTTATTGGCAATCTGTGTCACAACTTCCAATGCCATTATAAGCTTTAAGCCATTTTTTCAAAGCATCAGAGACCTACAATTTTTCATTTTTCAGATTAAAATTATGACAGTTTCATTGTTATTAATGATGAAAGTGAGAAATCTAAACATTTATATAGCATATTTAATCTTGGAAGATCTTATCATATATGATAAAAAATACTAAAAAAAATACATCAACATGTTGGGCAATGTTTTAAATGTTTGAGTTTCATACTAGAAGTAAAAACTTAGAAATCTAACTCTCCAGATGTTAAGGCATAATAAGGCTGATTCCACGGAAGTGGATACATTTTTCTATGTCAGTAAACTGATTTCTATAATAAACTTCTCCTCAGTTAAATGTCAGTTTATTGCCTTAAAGTCTCATACAGGGACTACTATATTTAATTTAATCATTTCATCATATCTAAAATTAAAATTCACCATTCTCCCTGTTAAAACCACAATTATTAATACTGGCACTATTTTAATATCTTTTCAATTTGCATTTTCATTTATTTAAATAGCATCACGTTGAACACTATTATAGTCTATTGTTCAGGACATCACATTTATGCCAGTTAATAGTGGCATCAGCAGAAAAACTGACAAAAGCAATATTCAGACTGCCTTTGTAGAAGAGTTTGAGGAAAGAAGCTAAAACATTCACCTAATTAACCTATGTTACTTCTCTAAAATCATAAGTGAATATTTGTTTTTATTTTTCATACAACCCATATTTGTTACTCCTCCTGGCTTATTATACATAGACGTGTGTTTAAAAGCCATAAGGTGTCAATTTGTTTGTTATGTCTAGGATCAACTCCCTAAATAATCATAGGCAAACCATCTAATGCCTTTGTGTTAGAGTTTGTCCATCAAAAAAAAAAAAATTCAGTTCTGAAGCTTCTGACAAACTAAACAAAAAATTGGGAGGAACAAATAGGTGACAAATGTATTTTCTTTTTTTTTTTTTTTGAAAAATGTATTTTCTAAAAGGAATTACATGGTTGATTTTTTACTGTGAAAATCAGCAGATTATATGGAGCAGCATTTCCCAATATAAATATTAAATGAGCAACACAGGCAATTTCAATTTTCTATCAGCCACAATTAAAAAGTAAAACAAACAAGCAACAACAACGACAACAAAAAAAACAGGTGAAATTAAGTTAAATATTTATTTCACCCAATAGATCCAAAGTATTATATAAAAACATGTAATCAGTAAAAATTATTAGAGATTTTATATTATTTTCTATAAATCTCAATATCTCACTGTTTACCATTGTCATTTCTACTTGCAAAGACAAAATGAATTTGTTTCTTTAAAGAAAACCATGTACATATGTATGCATTAAAAATTTTAGAGTCTCCTCTTCTAAAATGAGTGTTCTAAATCCACCTGCTTCCCCTGAGCAGTGCAATATCCCCTTCACAACCAATTAGGAAAAAGTATGGGTAACAAAATTAAAAGCACCAAATACAGTTACAAAGTAGAACTATTTCATTTTCTTATCTTTACTTAAGCATACTCTCGGTCTGTTTGTTCAAACAAGTATGAACTTCTTAGAAAAGGAGAGAGGGCCCCTGTCATATCAATAAAGTAAACTGATCACATGCATCCAGCTTTCCTCAAGTTCTAAATTTTTTTAACACCACAAATGAGATAGTTTTTAAAGAATGCATCCATAATAAATTTGGAAACAAAAAGGATTCTATCAATTGAGAAGAGAAACAATGAAGAATTCCTTAATGGAACAAAATGACAAATGCAGAGAAAGCCATATTCACATCCATGCTAAAATACACACAAGAAAAATCTATTGGGAAAATAAGAGCAAATCTAAGGACTCATAAACTTAAGGTCTGGTAAACAAATACAGAAAAGACAGAAGATGCCCTGGAACAATTGTCAAGATCAGGATTTAAAGACTTTTGGTCCAACTCTGAAAAGTTCAATGATTCACCTCATTTATCAGTATTTTGTCTTGAGGTTAAAAAAAAAACATCTAGTTGGGCCCTGAAGAAAGTTAAGATCCTTCCTGGATAGGCACAGAGTCCTGAAATCTTTCTCAGAATTTTTATTTGAGACATTAAGTCCAGGAGAGGAGGGGGTTAAGGAGGGCTGAGGGAATCTCCCTCAATCCCTTCCCCTTCAAGGAATTGTACTAGAGTAGCCTCAGACCAAAGAAGACCCTGTTTATTTTATGAAATGGAGGGACTCAAATTTGCCTGCCTTCTCAAAATATGACCATTGTAAAATGAACCAATTTTTGTTTTGCTGCCATATATCCTCAAATCATTCTTTTTATTTAGTGGGAATTTTTGGTGGTAAAATATCCAAGATTCACTGAATTAGAAATTATGCATCCCTTTGTCCACGATTTATCTGCCTCCCTACTATATTATAAACTCTATGAAATAAGAATGTCTGTTTTATCAAGATACATATATAATTCTTTAAAAGGTGACAGAGGGGGTCCCTGGGTGGCTAGGTCAGTTGAGCATCCTACTCTTGATTTTGGCTAGGGTCATGATCTTAGTCGGGTGAGACTGAGCCCTGCGTGGGGCTCCACATTCAGCACAGAGTCCACTTGAGTTTCTCTCTCTCTGCCTCTCCCCCTGCTTGGGCACTCTGTCTCTCTCTCTCAAATAAATAAATCTATAAAATAAATAAAATAAAATAAATATAAAATAAAATAAGATAAAATAAAAATGTGAGATAGAACTCACATTTTTGTTCTTTTCTCTTCTTTTGCATTGAAGTGATTAATAAAGATTGCAAACAGCAGAAATATCTGTGAGTGTTAAACTGAACAGCTCAAAACTGAAAAGCCTAGCTGTGTTCTTTCTCCCTTTCCCTTTTCCCTCTTCTTTCTCTTTTATCCCTTCTCTTCCCATCTTCCTTCTCTCCTTCTTCTTATATATATTAATTAAATATTAGGCAGTAGATTGTTTCTAAGGAAGAAGATAACATGATTTTCTTATTCATTCCAGATCAATGTAGGATTAAAGATTTTTCTGACAACTGCATAGATATAGACAATTCCAACAAATAAACACATTACTTCTTTCACATTTTTAAGCCATCCTACCACCAACTGAAGTGTGACACAATGGAAACCAAAGCAGAAACTTAATAGTACAGAGTTTGTAAAGAAACATTACTAAAGTCATTTCAATAGTGAAATTTCATAAATTCAATAAGTAGGCTTTTGAAAGTTATTGTGAGCCAGTAAATATTGAGTTTCATAACCACAAAAACATTGTTAATAACAACTTTTAATGACTTTAAAATTCATAGTATAGTAAAGAATACTGGGTGTCTTTTCATGTAGTAGAAACAGCAAACAATCTAGACAAGTTAGAAATTAATGAAAATATATCAGAGAAATATCTCTTTTGGACACCAACTATTTTGATGAATTTTATGTACCAAAGTGTCCCATCTACAAACTGGTTTATGACATATTTTTTCTTTAGTTGATACTTAAATGTTATTACTAACACAATTTAGAAACTGGAAAGAACTGATAAAAATTCCAGACTAAAGCACTGTAATATCTCTTTTTTCAGATAATACCACAAACTTTGATCTAAAGCTCTTGGCATATACTTTGAAATGCTGTTACTCACCAAAGGTTTGAAGACAGTCCTGGAAAATGCGCCCCCCCCTAAAAAAAATGTGCTGGAAAAAAATCCATAGAAATCAACCAAATTGAAGAAAGAATAGACAATTTGAAAAATTCTTTATACATATGAAGCTGAGTATATTTTCAGTTCAATGCTTTTCAAAACATACTTTACAAAATTGATCTCAGTTAATTTCAAAACTGTAAACTGTGCCCTTATATCAAATATGGCAAATGATATCAAACTAGAGCTCTCACAACTAACTTTTGAGAAATTAATAAATTCTGTCCCTGTGGCCTCATATTGTGAAACTTCATTTTCTTCCTTGTATAATTTGATTGACATATTTTGCATACCTCAGAATATGCTAAGTGTTCCACTTAGGTGAATAAATATACTCTAACCTCACTATCTTTTTCTTTCTTGTGTGTGTATGTGTGTGTCTGTGTGTTAACTACTTCATTTTATTGATAGGACATATAAATTTGATATTAAAATGCCCCAATTTAAAATAATAAATCAGAATGTGATTAAATACTCTGTTCTTCTCTTCCACCTGTGTAAAAGCATAATTAGGGTGTTACTTTATGAATATAATGAAATTGCTTAGGATACTTTTACCACCCTTCCTACATATCAGAATTTAGTTTTGTTTTCTAGAATTATGCATTTATTAAACAATTTTTTTCTTTACTCTTAATGAATTTTGGTAACATCTTCCAATTTAGGATCTATTTATAAATTTCATTAACTACTGTTCAGCCACTTTTACTAAATCATCAAGGTCATAAATTGGATAGAATCTCAAAGTTCTTGAGGTACTTTTCAGCAAGAATCAATTTCCATTTGTGACTATCTCCACCCACCTCAAATGAAACTACCCACAACTTCCCAATCTACCTCCAGATAACCTACCTTAACAGTGAAAAATATAATTAAATTTGTTTTAAAACCACGGGGTCCTCTTTCTTAAAAAAGTGAAGTCACACTTTGAGTTGGCTAAATTAGGTATTTTCTTAAGATACCGAATTTACTAAAACTGAATTATGAAAGCATGCCATCAAATTATTTTTTAACTTAACTTAGATGATTTTGCCAAAAATGTTTTGAATTGCATTGAATTGAAAATACTGTACTCCGGTTTCCTATGAATAAAAAGTTTTCAAGCTGTCTTTGTCTAACCTTGCTTCAATTTAGTTAATTTCTATAGATTTTTTTAACACATCCTCAAGGACTCTTTCTTCAAACACCCACTTCTGGTGAGTTACAGCAACCCAAAATGTACCCAAGAGAGGTAGATCAAAGTTTGCGGTATTATATATTTAAAAAATAAACAGTTGAAACAGATTATTACGGTTATTTTGTAAGTTTACTTATGCCTCATCAACAAATCTTCCATTCTACTTAGTAGTGTGGAAAGGGACAAAATGAATACTAAAATAACCATATTTTGGTGACCTACTTTCAAGAAGAGTCAACTTTTAAAACTTCTGAAAGAGAACACGACAAGAATATCTGCTGTCACACCATTTTTATTCAACATTGTATTGAAAGTCCTAGCCACATCAACTGGGGGGAGGGGGGGAGAAAGGCATTCAAATTGGTAAGATAAAAGTAAAACTTTCACTATTTGCCGATGACATGATACTATATATATAGAAAACCCTAAAGATGTCACCAAAGAACTTCTAGAACTAATAAATGAATTTAGTAAAGTTTCAGGATATAAAATCAATGTACAGAAATCTATTGCATTTCTATACACTAATAATGAGGCAGCAGGAAGAGAAATAAGAAATGATTCCATTTACAACTGCATAAAAAGACAGGAAGATACCAAGGAATAAACCTAACCAAAGAGATAAAAGACCTGCCTCTACTTTTAAAACTGAAAAAACGCCCTAAAAAAATAATAAAAATAAAAAATAAAACCCAAAAAACACTGATAAAAGAAACTAAGATGACACAAAGAAATGGAAAAATATTCCAAGCTCATAAATTGGATGAACAAATATTACTAAAATATCCATACAATCCAAAGCAATCTACACATTTAATGCAATCCCAATTAAATTATCAACAGTATTTTTCACAGAACTAGAACAAACAATCCTAAATTTGTATGGAACCACTAAAGACCTGGAATAACCAAAGCAATCTTGATAAAGAAAAAACCTGGAGGCATCCAACAATTCCAGACTTCAAGTTATATAAGAAAGCTGTAGTAATCAAAATAGTATGGCACTGACACAAAAATAAATCCATAAATCAGTGGAATAGAGTAGAAAACCCAGAAATAAGCCCACAATTATATGGGCAATTAACTTCAATACTGGAGGAAAGAATATGCAATGGAAAAAAGATAGTCTCTTTGACACATGTTGTTGGGAAATCTGGACAGCTACGTGCAAAAGAATGAAACTAGATCACTTTCTTATACCATACATAAAAGTAAATTCAAAATGAATGAAAGACCTAAATGTGAGACCTGAAACTATAAAAATCCCAGAGGAGAACACAGGCCATCATTTCTTTGACGTTGGCCAGAGAGACATTTTTCTAAATATGCCTCCTGAGGCAAGAAAAATAAAAGCAAAAATAAGCTTTTGGGACTACATAAAAATAAAGAGCTTCTGCATCATAAAAGAAACAATCAACAAAACTAAAAGGCAACCTATTGAATGGGATAAGATTTGCAAATGATATATCTGATAAAATGTTAGTATCCAAAATATATAAAGAACTGATACAACTCAACACTCTAAAACCAAATAATCCAATTAAAAATAGGTCAAAGACATGAACATTTTCCCAAAGAAGACATACAGATGGCCAACGGACACATGAAAATATGCTCAACATCACTCATCATCAAGGAAATGCAAATCAAAACTATAATGCGGTATCATCTCACACTTGTCAGAATGCTTAACTCAAAAACAAAAGAAAGAACAATTGTTGGCAAGGATATGAAATAGGAACCCTCATACACTGATGGTGTGAAATCAATCTGGTGCAGCCACTGTGGAAAATAGTATGCAGATTCTTCAAAAATCTAAAAATAGAACTACCCTGTGATTCAGTAATTCCATTACTGGATATTTACCCTAAAAATACAAAACACTAATTTGAAGGGATACATGTACCCCTATGTTTATTGAAGCATTATTTACAATAGCCAAATTATGGAAGGAGCCCAAGTGTCCATCTATAGATGAATGGATAAAGAAAATGTGGTATATACATATATAATGGCTATAAAAATGAAATCTTTTCATTTTCAATAAAATGGATGGAGCTAGAGTACAATGCTAAGTGAAATAAGTCAGAGAAAGACAAATACCATATGATTTCACTCACAGGTGAAATTAAAGAAACAAAACAAATGAGCAAAGGAAAAAGGAGAGAGAAATCAAGAAACAGACTTTTTTTTTTTTTTTTTTTGAAATGTATTTGGTTGCTTGCATGACTCAGTTGGATAAGGGATTGACTTGATGTCAGCACAGGTTATGTTCCCCAGGTCCAAATATCAAGCCCCACTTCAGGGTCCATGCTCAGCAGAAAGTCTATTTTTTTTTTTTTTTTTTATGATAGTCCTACAGAGAGAGAGAGAGAGAGAGGCAGATACACAGGTAGAGGGAGAAGCAGGCTCCATGCACCAGGAGCCCGATGTGGGACTCGATCCCGGGTCTCCACGATCGCGCCCTGGGCCAAAGGCAGGCGCCAAACCGCTGCGCCACCCAGGGATCCCAGAAAGTCTACTTGGGATTCTCTCTCTTTCTCCCCCTCTACTCCTCTCCCACCTCCCTAAAATAGATAAATCTTTAAAAAAAAGAAAAAAAGAAAAAATAGATGCAACTATAGGTACCAAACTGATGGTTACTAGAGGAAAAGTAGGTGGGATAATGGGTGAAATAGGTGAAGGGGATTAAGAATGTATTTATCATGATGAACACTGAGTAATATAAAGAATTGTTGAATCTCTATATTGTACACCTGCAGCTAATATAAACACTATGTTAACTGTACTGGAATTAAAATATAATCTTTTTTAAAAGCTTCTGAAAGATACTGAGTATAAACAACTAATTCCCATGTAAATTCACTTACAACTTGTTAATTAAGAAGGAAATTAAAAGAAAGTATAAATTAAGATGAAAATATATTTGAGTTAACTGCTTTATTTTGATCTCCATTCAGGTCTCTTACCCAAAGGAGCCTTTTCTTCTATTTACTGTTTTACCATGGGCAAGTCATTTTAAATCATCATCAACATTATTTTGTTCATAGCTTTTCATTGTCGGCAGATGTAGAGACCATGAGCTTAAACTCTAATTGTATAATGGAATGAGGCTGAATTAATTAACAATTCTAAATTTGTGGGAGAACTTAAGCTAATTTATTTTTTCTTTAAAAAGAGAGGTTGGAAAAAAAAGTTCATTTTAAAAAGATTAAAAAGAGGCTGGTTACAGCTTGATGTCTCTTTATATACTTTGAGATTATTCATGTCATGAAGAAACAGAAGCTTTGAGCATTAACATATTACATATGATACATTATAAGCCAAAAAAATAATACGTTCTAAGAAATGTAGTGAAAGATTGCTGAAAATGCTTATTACAAGCCTTTTAATTCTGCCTTTAATATTTGATCCTATTTTACTTCTGTTATACATAAGACTACAAGAATCTAACATATATATTAGGTTATGATATATATATATATATATTATGCCTCTCTGATTTTCTCTACTTGAACATTCATCTTGGGATAAAATAACCTAAGAAAAAACAATGAGCAAGTCATACATAATTCTGAATATCTAGGTTAGAGATTCAGTTTCTCTTAATTAAATCAGTCTTAGACTAACAATTCAAGAATGAGAACCCAGGAGATGACTCTTAAAAAAAAAAAAAAAAAACTCTAGATAAAATATACACAAGCACACACACACAGATACATACATATCACACACGCAATTATTATATTGTATTTCTATTAAGTTCCTTAAAAATTACTTTAAAATACCTATATAGCAACACACAGCTTTGATTTGATACTGATTCTATACTGGTAAAATTAATAATATCACATGAGAACTTTAAAGAGTTTGATAACAGAGTCGCAGTTTCTGTAACTTTTCCAGAGTTATGCAAACATCTTCCTGTGCCTGGGTAGAAAACAAAGTTGTTTTGATTTTCCAAATGGTCTGTGCCTCTTTGCCCGTTCACACACAAAGGAATACTTAGCTTTCCTTAGTACAAAATACAATGGTCAGATTTTAGGCATTTTGCTGATATATGGTTTTTCTTTTTTTTTTTTTCTGAATTGTGATGTCAAGGGAGAGAAACATATTATACAATAAAACAAATTTCCTGACACTACAAAGAGCCAATTATTTTCTAAAGGCAATAACTGAATTCACAAGAGGACACATATACAATATTGAGCTAAATATAAATTCACAGTCACTCAGAATTATCAGAGCAGTTGCATCATGAGATATATCTTAATCTTTTAATAAATACATCTTCAAATATTAGGTAAGGAAGTAAGAAGCCAAATAATAACTGCTACCAGTATAGTTAAAAAAAAAAGTTCCAAGAAAGTATGCGAGCCACTGCCTAGAAGCACGAATGGCAAACCCATCACTTTAAATAGCAATTATTCTTTGAAGAAACTATCACAAATCCTCTTCTTTCCTGTGTACCTTATATTATTTTTCTCCTCATAGTTATCTTCATAAATAAGAGGAACTTTTTAAAATTATTTTTGTTACCTACAATAGCATGGTGCTTACTTGCTCTCTCTCTCTCACACACACACACAAACACACTACAAGGATGCCTAAAAGAGCCTCTATAGAATTATATATGTCCTTTGGGGAGGTGGGAATTGCTTAATAATCTAGCATCAAAGAGAGTCTAACCCCCAAAGCAGTCTTTAATCAAATCTGATAGCTATGCCCTTGCGGCATGTCCATCTAAAGCCCCCCACCTTTTTTCTATCATCAATCTTCTTCAGCTCCACATTCATCAAGCTGCATGGCAACTCTCATTCACACTAAATAAGCTTTCAGGTGAATTTACTTTGGAATCCCGAATGATCCAGTGTAAGTTCAAAATCACTCTTTCACGGAATTGCACCCAGATAGCCCCTGGCATTCTGATAAAAGTGGTTTGTCAATAAAATGCTGAGTGAAATTGCTTGTTTGGAATGTATGGTGTCAGCTGAGAGAGTAGTAGCTGAGCAAGCATCTTCCTAAAAATGGAAAGACTTTTAAGTGGTTAAAAAAACACTTGCTTGGGATGGTTGCACAACCTTGTGTATATACTTTAAAAACATTGAAATGGCACACTTTAAGTGGATGTATTTATGGTATAGAATTAGATCTTAAAAAAAAAAAGAATTAGATCTTAATAAAGCTGTTTTCTTTTTAAAAATTACTTATTACAGTTGTATAAATAAATGCTGTTTTATCATTAGCTCTTTTGACTTAGCTACAAGTTTGAGGGACTTATTTGGGAGCAATTATACTGAAAATAACTAGATTAAAATCTGGAGTGTTTCTGTTCCCTTACCCATTTGTAATATCTTTATTCAGTATTTGCAAAATTCTGGAGCTAATGCATTTTCCATTTTTTAAAAGTAATTACTAAGCACCTGAGAAAGTTTTTTCTATGTTCCTATTCACATTTTGTATTTTAATGCGCAAAAATAACAAAGTGTTTCAGTCATTTACTTACGTTGTTTCCATTAAGATTTTTCCTCCATCAATAACTGTACATAGTCAAAAACATAAGTGAAAAAACCAATCAGAAATCCCTTGATCTCATTATTTTCTTTTCAGAATCTTCATTCACAACAAGTAGCAGAGTTAAATGGCTTTGTGATAAATTGAAAACTTTTACCTAAAGATATTACGTTAATCAAAAAATCATATTTAATCTTTAATAACAAATTAAATTTTAACAGCCACCTGAACTCTGTACAAATTGCTTGGACTTGTTAAAAATACAGATTCCAGATCCCATGGCCAATATTCTGATGCTTTGGTACTCAGGTTGGTACTCCCAAATCAACATTTCTAACCATCAATTCAGGTAATTTTAATTCAAGTGGTCCTTAAAATACATTTTGAGAAATCAGTCATTTTTGTATCATTGTATATTGGTAAAACATATAGTTAGCCTTTAAAAATATAATTTCATAGAATTCTTAATATTGTGGGTATTTCTAAATGAAAAGAACTTTAAGAGAGTATCTAGTCTAGTCTCAATGTTTTACAGATGAGGGAATTAAGATCTAAAGGGATAAATTCAAAGCCCGAAGCACACAGATATGTCATACGGTTATGACTAGAACTTAACTTCTTGTTCCTATTGTAACATTCTCTTCCATGAGACAAATGTTTTTCATTTCCTATGTACTTGTAGTAAATCCACTTTATCTTTTTGCCTCCCTATACTACATGGAATTAAATTTCCTCAGATCATTATCAATCCTATTGGAAGCAAAAAAGAATTATTTTCAAATTCTGAATTGAAGTAATGACTAAATCACAACTTTAAAAAGAAAGCATACATGTTTACAATGTGTATTGCTCTTTCCATTCACCCGAAGATCCACATATTTACTCTACGTTCAACAGTATCTATCATTTATTGATGACTGTATCCACTGCCCTGGTCTCATTTTCCTTTAAAATCTCCAATTGAGGGGATCCCTGGGTGGCCCAGAGGTTTAGCACCTGCCTTTGGCCCAGGGAGTGATCCTGGAGTTCCGGGATCGAATCCCACATTGGGTTCCTTGCATGGGGCCTTCTTTTCCCTCTGCTTCTCTCTCTCTCTCTCTTTCATAAATAAATAAAATCTTTAAAAAAAAATAAAATTTCCAATTGAATAGGAGTCAAAAATATTTAAAAAGGCAGTCAGGTTTTTCAAGCATTCTTTTCAATTTTTCCTCTTTAAGGGAAAAAATATCCTTGAATAAAGTAATTTATGAAAAAATAGCTTTAGCAAATATAAACCACAATATCACTTTAAATAATGCTCACTGCTTATCTTTCAAAATCTACACATAAGGAGCTATCCAAAAAGGAAATATCAATAAAGCTATAGGCTTAATCTTCCCTCAAGTTAGTTAAAATAATCACAAACTTTCAGTGAATACTTATACTAGATCCAGGAAGCCCAAGGCTGTGTTTCATTTGCATTATCAAAAAAAGCTTATGAAATAGGTATTTTTTTAATGATTCCTAGTTTACAAATACAGTAAACTGAGGCTCAGAAGACTTACACAAATTGCCCAGGATCACACAGCTAGTAAATGGTACAGGCAGCACTCAAATACAGGTCTGCATGATAAAAAGTCTTTATGCTTAAGGGTTCAACACATAGTCTACCAGACATACACACTAAGTTATATTTCTAAATTTAGGGCATTTAGATTTCTCTGATATAATTACTGTTGTAATCAGACCTTTCTTTCATTTGCTTGTTTTGCAAAATTAGGAACACAAAATAGCATAATGAGGAAAAGAACTCCTTCCTGGTCTATTTCTTTTTTTTATGCACTTGATTTCTTTCCTCCTCCAAGGGATTATTGTAAATTAGTTATTTCTTTTCTCAAAATAAATGTTGTGAGAAATAAATTGGGTTAGTCTCTATAGAAAGAGAAAGAAAAAAGATAAATCAGAAAGGACACAAAAAGAAAATATAACAAGATATCTTCCTTGCAAATTTGATTTCACCTAAGACATTTTGACAGGTGGGAACAAGACAATAGTTGTTTTTGTTTTGTTTTGCTTTTGGTTTGTGGGAAAACTGAAGTTGACTTATTTGACTGGAGTTGTTTGAAAAGAGTTGCCTTAAACCCAAAGTAGATTGCTATTATATTATAATAAGTAAACCTACTGAACAGAAATGTGTTTTTTAAGGTTCTGCTTAAAATACTTTTTTTTTTTTAAATCATGTTAAGTCTCACCAGGATATTTCTCTCTGGAAGCTGAAACTACTGGCCTTCTTACCCACAATGATAGTATATACAATGGAGGAGGAGGAAGCTGAAGAAAGATTCTTACAGCTTTGCTAGCTGATGGCATCTTGCCACATGTCACAGCTAAGCATGCCAAGGAAACTAATGTCTGTAATTCTTCAATGTTCTCTTTGTATCAGAGTCATGGGCTCATACACATTTCAGACTTATGATCCAAATTCAACCATCCTACCTACGACATCACTGTGATCTATGTTACCTCCAACACAAGTATTGAACTTACTACCGACACAGGTAGTTTATTTTGTGGGACCAAGCTAAGGACTAGAAATTTCTTCCTCTCTTTAGGGTCAAAATATGTATCAACCTGTAATAATTACTACCTGTTGGTTCTACTTTCAGTTTGCCAAACAAAATAGCTCCATTTCATTTTTCATCAGAACCTTCACATGATTAATAATGGCAAACAAGAGCCCTCTCTCTTCAAGGTACTCCATTTTCAGTTATGTCCTGACCCTTTTATTCACCTTACCTAGGTTTCCTTTGTTCTGGCTTGTTTTGTTGTTATTGCCATCGTTATGTTTGTTTTGTTTGTTTTTTATTTTGTTCTGTATTTACATTTGTCTTAAAACAAGTACTTGTCCAGCTTTTTCAAAATTTTCAAGCAAATTTTAAATGCAACTTTTCTTAATGAATTTGTGTAGCAAGTCCAAGCATCCAGACCCATGTAAAAAACTCAAATCTAGCTATAAGTGAAATAGCAAGGCCAGTAGTTGAACAGTTTTGTATAAGTGGCATATTGCTTACTTGTCACAAGAAGCTGTGAAATTTAAACATGAAGCATATATTTTATACAACACTTTTCAGTTTATGATTAAGACTGAAGCTCAAATACCTATGTTATTGCTCAAGTAACATGCCTCCTGGTTTTTTTTTTCCCCAAAGATGGACTCCCAAGTCAATAAACTGTTAAGTTAGAATTTATCTCTTTATGTAAACAATGCCAACCCTTTTTTCAAGCTACAACATTTAACACATACTTGTCCATAAGAGTGCTAAACAAATACATTACCACGATTAATTTATTTGGAGTTGCAAAGCTAGGGGCGAGAAATACAATGTACTCTCACCTTTTTAAGATCTGTTTAGGAATTTCATCATCCTCACTATCCCTTCAGACAGTTACAGTGGGGTTTTCCTACAAGATAGCCCCAAAGCAGTTGTTTCTGCGTCCTAAGAATGCGGGTGAGCTGGTCTGAGCAAGTGGAAATGATTGAGTTATAAACTGAAGTGACAGGAGAGATAGTTAAGGATGAGGATTCAGATGCATGGGATAAAGAAAGGCTGGTATCTCTTGACTGGGTAAATCTGCCTGATAGATTTCCCAGTCCCATATTTCCTTTTCTTTTTCTCCCCCTTTTCTGAGGATCCCAGGAATTAGCCTACCAAATGCCTTACCTACTGTCTCGGGAATGAAATACAGTTTCAAGTTCAGACCTTTTTTCCCTCTTGGTAATAGTGAACAAATAAGAAATAAGGCATTTTAGAAAATATATACTCTGATTCTCCAAACTCTCACTACTTCCATTCTTAGAGCTCTCGAGGCAAGGAAAAAGCAAAATAATTTTTAACTGTAGGATTTTAGCACTGAAAGGACTAAAGGAAAATGTATCTACATGACAGAGAAAACAAGATTCAGGGCATTTTTGTGCTGAGTCCCAGGAACTTGAGGAGAGGAAAGGGTGGGAGTCACTGGGGATAGAAGAGGGTAAGGAAAAAGGCTTGAAGGTGCGATAAAGGAGACAAGCCCTGAGAAACAGAAAACTGGTGTAATGACAAGGAAAAAAGTCACCATTCTTAAGCTCTACCCTATTTCTCCCCAACCTTTGCCAGCCCTGGGGCCAATTTCCTTTCAGCCACAGGTGGATGATGATTACCTGCCCTACATTACACTGCTGTGCTGTTGCAAGAATCAAATGAAATGATTACTGTAATGCGATTTGAAAATTGTAAAGTGCAGGGCCAATATAACATTATTATTACTTGATTCTAAAATCTTCCTCAGTAACAAAATACAACAAAATAAAACCTGAGCAAATCATTTTCTTTATACTTTATTTATATCCTTATTTTTTAAACCCAGGTATGAAAAAAAGCAATAGGTCCTATTACCAGAAACTAAAAAACTTTATAGAATTTTAATAGGAGATCTTTAGAATAGAACAATGCAATAATCTGCATTTCATAGTCTGTAGGCTACTATAACCATTTACTCTTTTATTAATACTACACATGTGCTATTTTATCACAGTGTTTTCACTTTTATGTTTTACTATTGTATAATTTGACATATAAAGGCCTTACTTACATTTAAGGTAGCTAAAGAGCAACTAAGTTAATTGCCAGATTAATTGAGACACTACAGGTTCACTAAGGAAATAAAGCAAAAGTCTACCAAATAAATCTGTTTCTACAGAAGTTGAGAAGGGCTTCACTTAATCTGAATCTAATGAAATTTAAGGTAGTAAACTGCTTATAAGGACAGAATTTAAAATAAAAACAACAAAACCTGTGTTCCTGCTAATAGTTGGGCTTAAACCTCAGAATTTTTCAAGCATAATAAGGCATTAAATACTCTTAAAAAGGGGGATGCCTGGGTGGCTCAGTGGTTGAGCGTCTGCCTTTGGTTCAGGTCATGATCCCAGGGTCCCGGGATCAAGTTCCGCTTCAGGCTCCCTACAGGGAGCCTGCTTCTCCTTCTGCTGTCTCTACCTCTCTCTGTGTGTCTCTCATCAACACAGAAATAAAATATTTTTAAAAATACTCAGAGAATTATTCACAATGAATTAGATGTCTTCCTGTTATTATTTATGAAATACCAACCAAGAAATGCATTCTTCATCATTCCTCCAAAGAGCTAACAGTCAATAAACTATGCACTTGTTAGAAAAATAGATACAAATATATGATGACAGTTTAAGAAAATCATCGAACTAAAAGAGAATAATATGATTTGGAGGTATAGTATATGTTTATAGATTACACAAAACAGATACAACATTTATAATCCTCTCCTTTTAGGAGTCATTCTGAACTTTGAAACTTGAGCACTTATACATACATGTAAAAATGCTGGAATTGGTGCAGTCAGTATGGAAAACTATATGGATGTTCATCAAAAAATTAGAAATAGAGTATCATAAAATCCAGCAATTCCTATAGCCAATTCTGGCTATTTGAAGTAAACAAAAACACCAATTCAAAAAGATATATGCATCCCTGTGCTCGTCGCAGCACTATTTACAATAGTCAAGATATGGAAGCAACCTAAGTGTCCATCACTAGATGAAGTGGTGTGTACACAAACACAAACATACACACACACACACACACACACACACATACACACGGGAGAATATTATTCAGCCATTAAGAAGGATAAAACTTTGAGGGACTTAGGTGGCTCAGTCAGTTAAGTGTCTGACTCAATGTCAGCTCAGGTCTCGATCTCAGGGTTGTGAGTTCAAGCCCTGCACTGGCTTCACACTGGGCATGGAGCCTACTTAAAAAAAAAAAAAAAGAAAAAAAAAAGGATAAAACTTTAACATTTGTGACAACATGGTTAGACCAAGAGGGTATTATGCTAAGTTCAATAAGTCAAAGAAAAACAAATGCCATACAATTTCATTTATATGGAATTTAAAACAAAAAACAAAATAAAAACAGACCCACATATACAGGAAAAAAAAATATCAGTAACCAGAAGGGGTAAGTGTAGCAGGGTTGGGGAGAGGGAGAGGGCAAGCAGGTGAAGGGGAGTAAGAAATACAAACTCTCAGTTATAAAACAAATAAGTCATGGGGATGCAATACATAGGATAGGGAATATAGTCGATTGTATTGTAACAATTTGATTGCAGACGGTCACTAGACTAATCATGGGGATCATTTCATAATGTATATAAATATCAAATCACTATGATTTACACCTGAAAGTAACAAGGTATTATGTCAATTATGGTTCAATAAAATTGTTTATAAATAAATAAAACTAACCAATCTATTTTTAAAATGTTAGAATATAGCCCTAAAATAATAGCTTATCTTTTGTGTTGAGGCAGAAACCAAAGAATGGACTGGTTTAGAATCAGACAGAACTGACTTGAGGTCTAGACTTATAACTGGGCGAATAACCTCAGTAATCTAGGTTCCTTTTTCATTCTCTGTGTCACAGAGAATGTAAAATGTTTTATGCAATATTTATGGACGATTACCTATGACAACAGAGGAAAGGCATCTAGCATGATTTTGGACACTTGATGGGCATTCAACAAATTACTGGCCTTCCTTTTAAAATCCAGACCTCCTAGCAAGATGAAAAGAAACACACACACACACTATTTTAAAAACACATTTTTAAGTGATTGTCTTCTTGAATATCTAATCTTCAACTATCTCAACAGACATTTTAACACACATACATTTTAGAACTCATATCACATTCATTGCATGCTGGTTAACCATCAGGGAAGAGTTTATTAGATGAAAATAAGTCTGTTGTAAAAGATTTCCTTGCAATTACTTCACTGCCATTATCCTGGCCACACGCTTATGCAGCTTTTCAAATTAATATGCTTAGATTACTGAGCGAGTAATCAGAGCAGTGGAATTCTATGAGGAACTCAATTACTAAAGAAAATGATCACTCAAGCATTTGAGAAATTGGGGCTACATCTAATTTTGAATAGTGGATCATTATTGACATTATGGAAGTATTCAGTACAAACACTTGGACATGTAGCACCAGAATAGCATATCACTTTATATACATATGGTAAACAGAACTAGCTGCTTGCTAATATCTCTGTTAAATGTTATTGTGCCTAGCTGAAAAAAAAGAAATAATATCAATCTTGAAATAAGTACTTTAAAAAAATAGGGAGCTGATTGCTTGATTGAATAAAAATTGGATTGTTAACTCACATTTAAAATAAACAATTCTAATTTTTTCTACTTGAGATAGAGTAATCCTGTATAGTCTGGAAATACTTATCCAATGAACACAAATTTAAGGATTGCTTTCCATATATTTCCATATTAGAAAACCGCTTAGATACTTTCATCATTGCATTTTAATCATTTCACTATCATTTTAATCATTTTTTACTAAATGATTATATATAGATTCATGAACTATGTTTTTCCTTATTTAATAATTCTTAAATTGGAACTTTATTTTCCTCAAATTAGCCATTATCCTGAGCCCAGTTGCTTTTGACGAAAATTATTTAATTCTGATTTTTTTTACTTAAGATTTAAAACAAAAACTATGTTAAGAACTTTGCTATATCTTTCAAAAAAACATATGAATCAGGAAAGGTAATATGGGAAATGGGTTGAAACTGTTGTTTATTGCTTTCTCTACTTTCTACTGAGGCAAGCAGTAAAGAAAAATCTTTCAATAGTGAGTGATAATTCTCAACAAACCCAGCAGTCATCAGCTGTGTGGCCTTGGAGAACTTACTGTATCTCTGAAAATATCATGATATACCATGATAATAGTGATGATGACAATGATGATGATGAGAATAATGTAGGTACCACTAGCCTAGCAAAAAAACATTATTAGCACAAAAAAGTAATATTCAAAAAGTGAAAATGTTGCCAGAGAATATTATGATTAAGTCCCATTTTTTAAGCATTGTTTTTCAATTTAGTAGTCATGTATCACATTGAAAATATGTTAAACGATTTAGCGCCCCTTTCCCCAGATAAATGAATTTATGCACAGATAAAAATATTAGCAAAATTTCAGGAAATCAAGGCCTCTCTGGAGCCTATTCATACACCACCAAAAAGAACACCATTGTGACAGAAGTAGTTGACTGCCTGATCAGAAGCCATCCCCTCACATATCTCACACTTTATTTACGTCTTCCACCTTTATCACAAAATCCTGAAATGTTCAAGTATCCATCAACTCACGTGATTCTCCTAAGTATATGGCATTCCTTGTGAAATAATGCATTGCAACTTTTTTCCCCCCTCCTGTTGGACATGGAAAAGGAAATGTGCTGTCATATTTGGTTTTGGTCACCTGCTTATGATCACAAAGATAACCAGAACTAAGTTTTGCAGCCAACACTGTGAATGGCAGGTAACAATGTCAAAACTGTGGAAAATAATCTGCATTACTCTGAATTTCCTATTGTATCAAATAATACATTTTCTTTACTCATCCCTGAAGTCTCAGTTCAGATACAATTTGCTTGGTGATGCTATCACAGACTGAACTAAGCAGGACTAGTCTGTCAAGCCTCCAATCTCAAAACATGTAGTGTAGATAAAGCTTGATTATAAAACTCTATCATTGTGTTTAACACCAGTATTAGAACAAAACCTAGGGGGGATCCCTGGGTGGCGCAGCGGTTTAGCGCCTGCCTTTGGCCCAGGGCGCGATCCTGGAGACCCGGGATCGAATCCCACATCGGGCTCCCGGTGCATGGAGCCTGCTCCTGTCTCTGCCTCTCTCTCTCTCTCTCTCTCTCTCTCTATCATAAATAAATAAAAATAAAAAAAAAGAAAAAGAACAAAACCTAGAACAGCTTAAGGGCAGGGTTGTGTGGGTTTTTTTTTTTTCTTTTGTTTGGTTCATTATATTATTGCATTCACAGAATAGTATTGCACATAATGGAATTCTACATGTTTTTGGTAAATTAATGGACACCAGAATACAACTAATTTTATAAGACACAAATTAAAAAAAAAAAAGATGGATCTTGTTTATCTAATTTCTATAACTAGGATTTTAATACTAACTGTACTTCTTGTTATAAGAAGATTAGAATTCTTTGTAAAAGCACACGGGAGAGAATGTTCATACCAAACATTGCAGAGTCCAAGAATTTACCGCTCCCCCCAACCCCTGAAGTTATGGTATAACTTTCATACAGAAAACTACACAAGTCTCAGTCATACAGCTTAATGAATAAACATAAAGTGACCAGGCCATGTAGCCACTACTCAAACCATGAAGCAAAATCTTACTAGCACCCCAAAAACCCATCTTGGGCCCTAACCTTTAGAGTAATGATAATGTTTGCAGTCCTTAGTAGAATGTAGTTCCTAAATTACTGAAAATGAATAATGAATAATTAATGTCTATGTATTTCATGTTAGAAACTTCATTTTTGGAAGATTTGTAGATTTTAAATCTGAAAAACATTCTCATACAGACTACATTTAAATTGTATTACTGATCTATTTGTCTGGTTCATCCCTAGAGTGAATGAATTCTCTCTCTGAAAAGTGAAAAAGGAATAAAAGGCTTTCCATTTAGAAGGATAAAACTGATGGAAATGAGAAACATAACAGTAAAACAGAGATTAAATCCTTCAGAAATTGGTTAATTGATTGCCTGACGATTACAACAGAAATGCTTTAAATCTGAAACTCATCAATTCCTGACTATGTTTTTCTTTTGTACTTAATTAGAAAAAAATAAAACATAAATGTATTCTTGTTTAGCTGGAACTTTGGGGAAATACGTAGGAAGCTGTAAGCAATAAAGTACCAGCTGCTCCTTTGTTGCTAAGTTTATCAGAGAGTTAGCAGTAAATGTGTTTTTATAATTTATCATTCCTGTGTATTAAAGTTTTATGACTAGCAGCTTAGGAGAGTCTGTAAGCAAAAGCCATCTTACCAAAACAGTTAAAATGCAGCACAGAGATAAAGGTGTGAAATGAAGTATCACTAACTAAAAGCACACATTTTGGGGGGTGATTGACAAACACATAGAAACAGTTTTCCCTATTATTTTCCAAATAAAGTTGTTTATCAATGATCTTATCAGCCTAATTATTTGGCAACAAAGAAGACATTCCAGGTGAAGCAGTCTGCCTGTACATCACAAAGTACCTAATAGGGCTCTCCAATAAAGCCTTGGATAGAGGAGAACAGAAGAAATGGAGGCCCAAACAGCCTCCATGTAATGTCTTGCTGGGTTTTTATCCACAGTAATGTAATTCAGGGACTGTGGACCACAAATTAGGATGCTTTTAGTATCCAGAGTAAGTTTGTATGTGTTTTAAGACAATCACTGGCAAAGAAATACGTCCATAAAACATCCTCAGTCAAAAAGCAAAGGTTTACATACCATGATTCTTATTGTTATCTCATACTTATCATTCTGCATTTGTATTAAGATCACTGTTATTTTTCTCTAACAAGTCATTCTGAAATATGAAGCATTTAAAAGTTAAAAGAGGATTTTAAATTTGTCTTCAAGCATACACAATAAGTTTTATAATAAACATCAAAAATATGCTCATTGCATATGGTAATTTAAGTAAAGTTTTTTTTCTTTCTTCTGGCCAAATATTTGGTGAATTGCTTACAGTGATTCAATGATTAGGCTTCTTGGCTTAAAAAAAGAAAAAAAAAAAAAAAACACTTCCATTTGCTATGTCAAAAAAAAAACTCTTTAAGACATCCTTGAGTCACCTATGGGAGACAGAATGTCTAATCATAGTGACTGGAATATTTCAGGGTCTCTAGTGAAATGCTGTTTTACATGACTAAAGACATCCTCTGACCCAATTCCAGAACCTTCTATGCCAATGTGATCATTGACTTTCACCCTTTCCAAAGTGGCTGAAGACTTTCTCAAGACACAAATGCACTTTTGTTCATTCATTCCTTCAGTGCTTATTAAGAAACTGCCATGTTTAAGATTCATGTTCATAGATTCAAGGGGTAGGGGTGTGTGTGTGTGCGTGTGTGTGTGTGTGTGTTCCTCTCCAATAGCACAGACTGGGCAAGGGTCTTCGGACTCCAAGGTATGCAGGTTCCTATATGTGTCTACTTTTATTCTTTTGCTAATACTCTAGCCTTTACATTTGTTTAATCCCTGAGACTATTTAATTAAAGCTGGAAATAACCTTATGCATCACTTGGTTCAACACTTTCATTGACTCAACCACAGTCATACAACTAGTTACTGTATGAACTGAACCTAGAATTTCTCAACTCTGCTTTCTCCAGTTAAGGGAATCTTGCAAACTGAGATTGTACACACACAAATGTGAACATGCTATAATAAAAACTTTTAAAGTAAGTAAGCAACTTAGTGAAAACCTATTCCTTCTCCTTTATTTTTTAGATTTCACAACTGGAGCACAAAGAAATAGAAAAGAAACAATCTATTAAAGTAAATAACAGATTCCAATCAAGAGCTTCTTTCCACTATATATTTTGGTTAGAGATAATCTTACTAAATTAAATCAAATTAGTGTAACTGATGAGAGCTTAACGCCCTTAGAGAAATTCAGGATTTTAAATTCAATCCTCCTTTTGTTACTTATAAACTTGTTAAGGATAGGAATTTTTGCCATTTTTATATAGTTACTTACCTATAGTTGGTGCTAAGTAAGCATTTATTTGAGTAATAACAGAGTCTTAGATTTAATGACAGATACCAACCCAATATTTAAGCACAAATGATTTTATATTCTGCTGGAAATTATCTCCAAAAAACTCACCCAATCATGTATCCTATTGCCTCAGGCCACCCACATATAAATTAGGATTAAACTACCTATGCCATTTTCCAGACAAATTAATAAATGTAAGCATAATTTGTCTCTTTAGAAAAGACTATTTAAATTGTTCTGAAAATATGCCTCTCTAAGCCTAAAGGCAAAAATCATGTCACCATTCTCCTTTAGTTCTTTCAAACCAAATATAGATTATTCTAAATTCATCTTATCTGTCCTGTTTTTTTAAACTCTATAATTAGTTAATATTATTAATGCCTTCATTATTATTTTATTATTCTTAGGCCCTTTCCAAGATTTCTGGCATTATTCCCATGATACATACAGAAAAGGATAAAAAGAGTTCATTTTTTCTCTGAGTTGGAACTCAAATGGCTTCCTCAGTTACAAAGACTGGTAGTCTTTCTGATCTTGACACTTAGAGGAATAATTTAAAGTTAAAAAAAGTCAATAAAAAGAATGTCTATTTGGGTTTCTTTGTGGTAGGGTCCAAAAGAAAATCTAATCTTCCTTGCCAAAAATCATTGGAGTTGTTATGTTAAAGCATTGAAAGGTGAGTGATATTTTTTTTCCTTCTCAGAGATTCTGCAACAAAAGAGAAAGGCATGAGTCCAGAAAGAAATTGAATCAACCTGAGATCATGACTCTAGCTTCCTTGAAGAAATGCTAACAATCTCCAGAAATGATTCCTGTTAGGTGGTTAAAATGCAGATTACACATATGAATACTTGCACATACACTTACGTTTGGCAGATCAGTATAAAGTACAACCAAAGTTCACTCATTCATTCAACAAGTAATTATTAAGTGCTTAACCATGTACCAGGCTATATCCTGGGAAAACCTGAGGTTTAGATATACATTCTTTTCTTTATTAAGATTTTATTTATCTATTCATGAGAGAGAGAGAGAGAGAGAGATTGAGAGATAGAGGCAGAGACACAGCCAGAAGGAGAAGCAGACTCCATGCAGGGATCCAGGATCAGGCCCTGGGCCGAAGGCAGGCACTAAACTGCTGAGCCACCCAGGGATCCCCAAGATATATATTCTGATTACTAGATTCAGAGCCCCAGTAAATGATTTTATTCACGTCCTTTTCCAACCGAAATTCCTTGAACCTGGGTGGTCATAATTAATCACTCAGTAGTAGTTCCAGTCTGTCCACACAACAGCATATTCTGGGTAGCTTAAAAAAATTACTGGGCACCTGGGTGGCTCAGTTGGTTAAGCGTCTGACTTGAGCTAAGGTAATGATCTCGTGGTCCTTGGATCAAGTCCTAAGTCAAGCTCCCTGCTCAATGGAGAGTCTGCTTGTCCCTCTCCCTTTTCCCCTCTTCCTTACTCATGCAGGAATCTCTCTCTCTCAAATAACTAAATAAAATCTTTAAAAAAAGTTGTGTCCTAGGTCTACTGATACAACTAACAAGTCAGAATCCCAGGAGGATGGGGCATCAGTAGTGTTTTTGTAGTTTTGGTTTGGTTTGGCTTGTTTGTATTTTAAACCCCAGCCATTTTACTGTAGCTTGTTTGTGGACCAGAATTTTGGAACCATTAATCTTGGGCTCACAAACCTTACTCCTAAGAAACCATCCCTGAATTATTCAGCTAAGGCACCTATTATGTAAATTAATTAGAATTACTGCTCCAAAGGAAATATTCCTTTTCCTATATTGGCATTGCAATGCCTATTAAAATTATAAGCAACTTGATTAGAAGCTTAATATGGGGTATACTCTTCTTTTCAAGCAGTTTACTAGCGTCCTCAAACTATATCCTCTTAAAAACCTTAAAATATTGCTCTTAAAAACCATAGCTCTTAAAAACCTTAAAATATTGCTACCTTCAGAGTTGCACATAAAGGAAAAGATTCACAAATGATTTAACTTTTTAGATTCTCTCAAATTAACGGTAAAGTTAGAATCCAATTTCAGGGATCCCTGGGTGGTGCAGCGGTTTGGCGCCTGCCTTTGGCCCAGGGCGCGATCCTGGAGACCCGGGATCGAGTCCCATGTCGGGCTCCCGGTGCATGAAGCCTGCTTCTCCCTCTGCCTGTGTCTCTGCCTCTCTCTCTCTCTCTCTCTCTCTGTGTGACTATCATAAATAAATAAATAAAAATTTTAAAAAATCCAATTTCATTTATTATTTAATACTCTTCATTCTCTCTCTCTCTCTTTCCCCCATACTTTGCTCTATCTACTGAATTACTCCTTATCCTTCAATACTCATATTACTTATAAGGAATTTTTCTTCATAGATCTGGAATTTAATCTTCAGGACAGAAGACATATTTGAAATTTTGTTTCCTTATGTATTCTCAGTGCCTGGCACAAAGTAGATGCTCAATAATTACATGCTGAATGAATGAATGAATGACTCAATCAATCAATCAATCTCAATTATTTCTATTCCTAAAGCACCAAGTTATTATTAGTTAAAGTGTAGTTAAAAATGTACTTATTGGTCATTTAGCAATGGCTAATGATATTTAATATAACATTTATTTTAGCACTTGTCATATTACATTGTAATTGTTTCCACGACTGACTCAAACTATGTCTTGTTTATATATGTCTCAATTTTCCTCAGTGCATGGCATATAATAGAATTCAATAAATGTTACGCAAATGAATAAAAGAACATGCTATCTCTCAAGATTCATATTTATTTCAAATCTCATACCAATGAATTTAGATTATTTAGACATGATTCAGATATAGTCATTTAAGTGTTCATTTTAATTCACGACAACATTCTCTATCGGTTGGGAAAACATAAATTCCAAAGAGACATAATAAATATGCCTGGGGACTATTATTCATTTCAGTACTCATATTTCATAATCAAGCAAATAAACAGTTCCTGAATAGATCACTTTATCAGGATTTATATTTGGATAAGCTCTTGTACAATAATATCTTAAAGAAAATACTGTCTTTTAATTTATCTTATTGCTTACCAGTTTTACTGTTACATTTCTGAATCCTGAATGAGAGCTGTTCAGTAAGATGGAATCTAAATATTATCTATAGTGATAGCTACAAGTTCTGTAACTCTTTTAAAGTATCAATTATTATCAATGGAATAGGATGCTATATCTAATTTCCAAAGGTTCTAAAACTTTATAAATAAAGCTATGTATTTAAAGGGCTTCAAAATAATTTAAAACCCTTATTATATAATGCAAAAATTACTTTTCACAATGCAAAATTGATATGCTTTTAAAAATGATATATTTTGGAAGAGATCACTAATTTTACCAATGCAAGTTGTATGTGGGAGAAAAACAAATGGAGGCACAAGTACATCAGTAAAACATGTACCTTACTAATCCATAATAACATATTGGTATATTACGCTAAGTGAATTTTTTGAAATATTTTATTTATTCATTTATTTTAGTAAGAGAGAGCCTGAGTACATGAGCAGGGGGAGGAGGAGAGGGAGAGAGAGAGAGAGAAAATCTCCAGAAAGAGAATCTCCAGCCGACTCTGAGCTGAGCACAGAGCCTGACACAGGCTCAATCCCACAACCCTGAGATCATGACCTGACCCAAATCCAAGAGTTGGAAGCTTAACTGACTGAGCCACTCAGGTGCCCCAATGCCAAGTAAATTTAAATTTTTGTTATTCATCACCAAAAAAATAATTCATAAAATGTAAAAAAAATAATAAAATTATTACAGATTAGCAAAAATGTACCCATATGAGAAGATGCCTATTGTTTGGATCTTTTTGGAAGCTTTAGGTACCATATGTATTTATTGCTACATAAACTTCAAAGAAAAGTGCATTATACTTACCACTCAACAAAAGTTTGAAATTTTGAATAACTAGAGCAAATGAAATGTGTTACATAACTCCCAATACAATATGAAATAAAGAAACTAATGGTTGTAATTGAAAAAGAAAATTAGGGAACATTCTTTTTTGGCATTATTTTTGGCATCCATGTCAAGTTCTTCAAGGAGAATGAATATAAACAAAGGAAAAAAACCTTTTTTTTTAAAGATAACTTTTTTTAAGATAACTTTTTTTTAAGATGAACTTCAGTTTGATTTTATCAATAACAGATATAAGGAGTATATTTAATGGATCCAAATGGAATAAACAAGCAAAATATTACTTAGAATTGCTCAGGAGGCAAAGTAATCAGAGTCTTGGGACTCTGTGGATTAGGATTAATCATGGTACATGTGAGCTAGAAATGTGAAACATGAATAGTAAGCATGTGAGACCTGATTATGAAAAGAAGAAATGCTATAGTGAGGAAATAAGAGTATGACTTTCCCTTTTGTTACCCAATTCCCCTTTCCTAACATGTTTAAAAACTAGTTTTAATTGATGTCTCATGAAAAAGAAGTTTTTCAGTTAACTTTTTGAAACCCCCAGATTGAGCAAAATTAAACAGTTCTCCCTATTGAAGTCTACTCACAGGGAGACTTTAATGATGCCTAACATACAATATGTTATTAGTTTAATATATGATGCCTAACATACAGTACGTTATTAGTTATTCCATAAACATTTGTTCAATGAAAAGGGAACAAAATATGCAGTGTTACCCAAATATTCTGCTCCATAAAATCCCTTAGGAAGCAAGCAACTGGGGGCATTGGGGAATGCATAGGGAAGCACTAAGGTGCCACAGAATACTCTTTGGGAAATGCTGATCTAAAATGCTGAAATAAGACCTGGGTGGCTCATTGGTTGAGTGTCTGCTTTCGGCTTAGGGTGTGATCCTGGGGTACAGGGGGTCCTGGAATCGAGTCCCACATCTGGCTCCCCACAGGGAAACTGCTTATCCCTCTGCCAATGTCTCTGCCTCTCTTTGTATCTCATGAATAAATAAATAAAATCTTAAAAAATAAATAAAAAATAAACTGCTGAAATAATGGACATAATTTGGAAAAAACTGATATTAAATCCATGTTTTATAATGTTTTGATTATATTCACTGTGATTTTGACTTATCTGTAACTGTTTTTAATCAGCTTCCCTTTAATTGAAAAATTGATTAGATTTCTAACAATATTTATATAACCTATCTGCTTTCCATTAACATATTAAGCCATTCTTACAGACTAAAGATAATTTTATATTATATATTACATAGTATATCTCATCTCTCTTCAGATTTAAGGATATCTATCTCTTTGATTTTTTTTATTTTGCCTTTTCTTATGGCATTTATGTGAGTTATGTATTTTTCTTCCAGAAACATGGTCTCTTGAAAGCTCATAGAGAATGCACTCTGAACCAATACTGGTTTGTAGACACTTGATGCCAATGATCCAATTTTTTTACTACACTAAAATGTCATTTATGATAGAGAAGTACGTTTCTAAATTTTTACTTTGATAGCCTCAAATAACAGACAAAATTTCAGGCTACTGTGAGGGCACCACACTTCTATGAACTACCTGAACTGCCAGTGAGATGCTTTTGCTTTTATAAAAGATGTTCTTGCAAGTACTTCAGGATCATAGCACAGCTCAAATAAAGTGTTATCAATTGAATAGTAATATTTTAGTAGACTCCTTCTAACTCTCCACTTTCTACGGTGATTTGGCTTCCCAAATACAAGCAAATTTTAGTCTGATCAGACACTTCTGCATGTAGAGCAGTGCTTCTCAAACTTTAATGCACCTATGAATGACTTTAAACACAGGTTCTGATCAAGGATGCCTGAAGTAGGACTGGAAATTCTGCATTTCTTTTTAATTTTTGCTATTGAAATATAGTTGTCATACAATGTTATCTAAGTTTCAAGCATACAACATAGTCATTTGACACTTCTATACATTATACAATGCTCCCATGGTAAGGATAGTTACCATCTGTCATCATATGTTATTTCAATACTATAATATGACTATGTTTCCTTTGCTGTATTTTTCGTGTCATACTTATTTTATAACTGGAATTTTATACCTCTTTATCTCCTTCATGTATTTTGTACATCTCCTCACCTTCCTCCCCCTGGCAAGCACCAATTAGTTATTTGTTTTATAGGTCTGTTTCTGTGTTTTTATTTGATTGGAATCTAAAAAAACAAAAACAAACAACTGGATTTGCATTCCTTAGAAGTCAGCACCGCTCTCTGTGGACCACCTTTTGAATACCAAGGTTGAAGTGCATAGCGTGTCACTGTTGACTTGGACACAAATTCCCTCAGTTTCTATGAAATGTATTGCCTAATGTCCAGCATATCATAACTAAAATATTTTGAGTATATTATTTTTCTTTCCCTCCAACAGATTTGCATAAAGATTCCTATTTTAAGAAATCATATCCAAGTCTTTCCAAAGAGCTACAAATAACTTGGGTTATGTGTGTGTGTGTGTGTGTGTGTGTGTGATTTCTTTTATTCTGTTACTGTTAGTTATTAGATGATAATTTTTATTCTTATTTTTTGGGGGGCGGTTACCTTTTTTTCCCCATTTGGGTTGGCACTTGGGTGGCTCAGCTACCTCTGCCTTTGGCTCAGGTAGCAATCCCGGGGTCCTGGGATTCAAGTCCCACACCAGGCTCCCCACAGGGAGGCTGCTTCCCTCAGCCTATGTCTCTGCCTCTCTCTGTGTCTCTCATGAATAAATAAATAAATTAAAAAAAAATTAAAAGAAAGAACAACTTTTATGCAGCAAGAAATAGCTGTTCTTGATCTATCATAATCTTTCTATTATATTCAGGATATTATTAACCAATTTATAAAATGTAATGCAAAAATTAAAAATTAAAATCATCCAACACTAATGGGACAGCATTCAGATTCTTTATGTACTTGTTTGTAATTTATATTCAACCAATCCACTTTCATAAAATCTTAGGTGGCACCTGTTTCTTTCAAACTGTGGGCCCCTCTCTCATCTCTATTATAACAGTTCTTACACTCTGGTGTGAATAGGAATCATTGGGAAGATTATTCAAAATACTAATTCCATGTCCACCCTAGGAGAGTCTCATTCTGTAGGTATGGAGGGAGGCCTGAGAATCTGCATTTTAGCAAATGCCTCTTGTATTTCTACTGTAACCAGAGAGTTTGAGAAACACTGCCTATGAGCAATCCTGACATCCTAAAGTTCCAACATCAATCCATCCCTGCTACTTAAACTCTGATACTGCTCCTTAGCTCTCTGAGTTTTTGCAGTTTCAAAGGCTCTGTTTTCAAACATACTTCTGATCCGCAACTGCTCCCTTTGTTTGATCACTGTTTCGAAAATCTTTCTGGTTTTGCCATTAGTCTTTAGTCTTTGACTTTCAAACAGGACAGTCTTGAGGGTGATAGAGTGTGCCACTAATAATATGCCAGGATACTTAACATAAACTGGAACTGTTTAAAGCAGACTTCATGTCATCCTGATTTTGAATCCCAAATCAGGGAAATCTTTAACCATACTTCAGACTGATGACAAATTGTGATCTACTTCTGGATTCTCCATCCCAAAACTATTCTCCAAAGAAACCTCCAAAGTATTTCCCATTAGACTTCTCCAGCTGCCACTCTTACTATCTTCATTGCCATACACTTCAGATACCCTGTTTTCTAGCAGAAATAAAACTTTCATAGTGTCTGTAGGTGAGTGAGACTGTTATATTAGACCCAGCCCTACTGTGGCAGCAAGTGCATTCTCTAATAATCCCTCTTGGTACAGTTACATGGTGCATGAAGGATTATATTTATGTATAGGACAACATGAATTCAAGGAGGATGCTTTAATTTAGTCATCTGTATTTGATAGAGGAACATTTTTAATGTCACATTATGATGAAAAACGCCATCTTTAATGTCACATTATGATGCAAATAGTAGTTAAGGGGTGCCTGGATGGCTTAGTCAGTTAAGCATCCCACTCTTGATTTCAGCTCCAGTCCTGATCTCAGGGTCTTGAGATCAAGCCTCATGCTAGGCTCTGCACAGAGCATAGAGCCTGCTTAATGCTCTTTCTCTCCCTCGGACTCTCCCCTGACTCGTTCTCTCAAAAAAAAAAAAAAAAAAAAAAGTTAAAAATTATAATATTTTATTAAAGAAATGCCTTAAATATTCTAGCAATTTTCTCTTAATGTTTCTAAATGTGAAATAATGAATGCACTTCAGAGAAAAGAGAGAAGCACTAGGGTATAAAATCCTTCTCTACTCATTGACAGGTATAAAATCAAGCAACAGCCTTTAAGTTTAGGCATTGCATCAACATTGACTCATGTGCCTCTTCTCTAAGTATTGATTTATCTAGGCAATCACAGAAGAACATTCAGAAAAATAATTGTTTTCCATTTTAAAATGATTAAAGTGAAAAAAATAAAATGATTAAAGTGTATTTAAATGGATGTCCCACGTTCATATGAAAAACTGAGAACTCATACAATGTAACATGAGCTTAATTATGCAAAGAGTAAAGGAAAACAGACTCATACATTCTAAAGTCTACTTCAGCCTCCTGCCTATTATATTGGCATTTAATATTGGCATATTTCCAACTGGAATTTGGAAAGAGAAACAAGATGGAAATATCACCTTCAAAAAATGTTTCCAGTCATTAGTTTAGAAGAAAGCAATAAACTAAGGTGAAAGTTTTAAAATATAATGTATTATTAGTAAATCATATATCCAGGCTAACCTTACAGGTATGTGTTGTTTTTATAAATTAACTAAAACTAGTTTAACCCTAGGGTCAAGTTCAAGTGGTGTACACCAGCAATCAGATTACAACTTGATGCAAATTTTGTCTCATTAAAAAAGCCACACACACTCCACTACTTCATTTGCAAAATAATTATGTACCTGGCCAAGGTCAGAGGATTTTCTTTCTGTTTTTTTTTGTGTGTGTGTGTTTTGTTTTGTTTTGTGGTTTTTCACTAAAGGAACTCAGGTTTCTAAAATACAGCTAAACTGTGGGAAAGATTACCTATTTTATTTTCATTTGAGGAAACAGCAAGGAGAAGCAAACTTCAAAAAACTCAGAAGTTTTTGTTTTTATCTAGCTTTTAATTTTTTTAAAAGAAATAAGATAAAAATCTGCTTACTTTAGATTTTGAGAGGATATACTATAATATCTTAGTACAAAAAATTCTCATTCTGTAATTCCTAGGGGAAAAAGAGAAATTTTTCTCTTTTTTTGTCCCTACTAGTGTTTCTCTAGTGTCCCTACTAGAATTTTTCTAGGTGAACTTTTATTGTATATATTCTATCTCAGCTAAGATTCTTAGAGGGGGCACCTGTGTGGCTCAGTGGTTGAGTGTCTACTTTTGGCTCAGGGCATGATTCTGGGGTCCTGGATCGAGTCCCTGATCAGACGCTCTATGGGGAGTTTGCTTCTCCCTCTGTCTATGTGCCTCTCTCTCTCTGTGTCTCTCACGAATAAATAAATAAAATCTTAAGAAAAAAGATTCTTGATAATCACAACTGATTTAACCCATAACATTTATCAAGACCTTTAAAAATATATTTTTAATATATTTAAAATATATATTGTATATTTTTAAATATAAATATTTCAAAAATATATATTTTTATCACTTAGGAGATAACTCACTGCCTTACTATTATGTCTCCAAATTTGTTATTTAATATAACATTTAGTTTCATTTTGAATCTTTAAAAATTTCTTCCCATAAAAAATAAGAAATATGTTACTGAAATCTTGCGGATCTTTTAAATAAAATAAAAGCTAGTATTTGCTAAAGGACTTTGAAATGAACCTGCCAACGTATTTGGTATTACATTAAAAAAATAAGTTACTACATATTTCTTTCTTCTCATAGGGGATTATGCTAAGTATTGCCTTAGAAGTGAAACTGAATTTAAATAAGCTTCTTTTAGCCATCTAAAGTTATCAAAAAGAATGAACTTTGAAAGTAATCCAAAATGTCATGATTTTTGACTGATAAAGTGTATTATTTATGTGCATATTACCCGTAATGTTTTGTTTTCAATATTTTATCTGCTCTCTACTTTTTTCAATATGAAAAAAAAAAGATTAGTTAGGTTAGTTATAGTTTTAGGACCAAATTTTATTTCCTCTGTAATTCTTTAATGTGTGCTTTGTTTTTGATTATAAAAGTTGTTGGCTATTCAAGAGTAAAAGGCCCCTCATAAAGGTATAGACTGACTCCATTTAGTTAAATGACAAAGAATCTCTTCTTCACAAAACTTGAGACAGGCTACTTTGAATTCCTCTTCTGAAAATGCAGATTGGTCAGCTTAGACCAGTTTCATCAAGAATTCTGCTGAGTCTAAGGGAGATTTCCCCAACCTGTTGTCTCTGATCACCCTGGATATCTCTTCAAATTATTCATTCCCATTTTCAATAATTAACTACCATGGCCTACCTTCAGCAAGAATTCTGTTCAGTAGACCTAGCAAGAATTCCCCTCGCCTGGATGTTTACTCTTAGTAGTTTTCTACTCACTGACACCTATCTTGTTCCTTGGATATGAATCTCTACTCTTGCTGGTTGTATTCAGAGTTGAGCCTCATCTCTAGGACATACTGCAAAGCCCCACTGCAGTAGACTCTCTTGATTAAAGTCTTCTTTACTGTCCCTAACAAGTACCATGAAATATTTTTCCTTAATAGGCCAATATATGTCCCATAAAATATTAAAAATAAGGTATTTATCTGGTTAACTCAAATTATACTGCAGGACAGCATGAACAAACAGAAATCAGACTAGTCAAAGGCTATCCCCTCATCCCTGTCAGTTTGGTCTATGAGAGTTTACTTTGAGTTTCAAAGAACCAGCAGGAAGCTACCTAGTAAGGAAATGGATAATCTAGAAAGTGCTATGACTCTTCTTAGAACAATTGTAAAATTACTATTAAATAATAGAAACTTTAATTTGGTAATTTTTTTAAAGATTTATTTATTTATTTATTTGTTTGTTTGTTTATTTATTTATGAGGGGGGGGCAGAGACACAGGAGGAGGGAGAAGCAGGCTCCATTCCAGGAGCCTGACGTAGGACTGGATCCTGGGACTCCAGGATTACGCCCTGGGCCAAAGGCAGGTGCTAAACCGCTGAGCCACCCAGGGATCCTGAAACTTTATTTTTTAAAGATAATATATTAAGTACATAGAAAGCTAAAGTAGTCTGCTTGTAGAGTCCTGAGAAAGTTAATCAGTAAAATCAGAGTGATCTATTGCCAGAGGGGTTGAATATAGAAGAGACAGGGATTGTGGAATCAGGAATAGGCAAATTAATATCTGACAGGGTAAATGACTTTGCTCTGTCAGAGAATCTGTGGTGCTTTGATTGAAATCTTTTCCTTTCCGTCAAATTTGATGGTGGTTCCTTTAATACATTCCTGTTCCATGAAGCTCTAGCACTGTAAAGAACTCAGAGCATGTGGACAAGAGTAGGAACAGCCATGCAAAGAAAAACCATTTTTCAGCTAACTTACAGCAGTTTGTAGGCATGTTTTGGAAAGCATGTTAAAGTTAAAAAAAATATATTTACGATTTGACACTGGCATGCACTTGCTCAAAGTAAGAGGATAACTAGAGCTTCATAAACAACATTGTAATACAAACTTTGGAATATGAATTTAGGGACATTATAGACAGACAGATGCAGAATCCTTTGCAATTGATATACTAAAGTTGAAAGAAAAAAAAAAAAGGTAGGGCAGTTCTTTCTGTATCAAACCAGTATAGAAAGTATAAGATTAACAAGAGATCCCATAGGTGTAAAACCCGGTCACTAAGAAAAGATGACCCGCAAAAAATTGTACAGAAACATTCTCATGTAAAATTGAGATAATAATGGCACTTATTTGTTTTGGTGGCTTTAGAATACAATGAGGATATAGAACATTTACTACAAACTAGGTTGTTACTTCACAAGAAGTCAAGACCACACTAGACATATAAGAAGTTCATTAGAAAAAAAAAAAAAAAAAAGAAGTTCATTAGGGTAAAAGTCTATAAGTCTATGAGGGAAAGCAGGTAGTACATGAGATCATAAGGCAGATCTAAATCTCTTAAAGGAGAGAGAGAGAGAAGGAAGGACAATTGGGTGGGAGAGTCTAAGACTGCTTTGTACTTAGAAAGTTCTAGAAGGTCAAAAGTGGTCCCTAAGCCAAAGTCTCCTGAAACAGGAGTCCCATGTCTCTCAAAAATGTTTGGATTAATACCTGTGCCATGTTCAATCATCTGCTGGGAACTATCACAGCAAGTGTAGCTTCAGGATTTCAGTGTTCAATAGTGACCAAGAAAAGGGAATTTTCATGGCTGCTACAGTTACTGCACTAAGAAATTAATAAGCATTAGTGTCTATGATCACTTTTAAATTATTTTTGCATTATAAATTTTTATTCCTTAAATTCTGTTTATAGTCATTTCAAGTTCACATACAGCAGTTCATAAATAAATATTTCATGTTATTAATTTGTGCAACATCATAATGCCTGGCAGTTTATTTTCTAGAACATAATTGTCTTTTTCTGAATATCAGAATAGGTACAAATTTTGATTATTTCATTTTATTTTATTTAAAGATTTTACTTATTTATTCATGAGAAGCACAGAGAAAGAGGCAGAGACATAGGCAGAGGGAGAAGCAGGCTCCTTCAGGGGAACCCCATGCCAAACTCCCGGGACTCTGGAACCACACCCTGGGCCAAAGGCAGAGGCTCAACCACTGAGCCTCAGGCATCCCTTGATTATTTTAATGTAGAGGGTTGTTTAATTGAAGAAATGCATAAAGTTTGGAGAGGCTACCTGTCATTCTTCAACCAAAAAGGCTTCCTTTTACACTACTTTGTTTATTGAATACCCAGGTATAGTCTTGGGTAAGGGTTTTTTTGTCTAACAAAAGTCTGAAATCTATTGTCTTTATTGCTTTTTTGTCTTATTTTATGAAAGTCACTGAATTTTTTTTAAATGATTATGCTTTTCCTAGTAATAAGAATCATGAGTCATATAAACTTACTAAAAACCAAGACAAAGATGCTGAAAGTGTTGGATCTTTAGCTTCACATTTATGAAAATAAAGCTGTATTTCTGGGTTTTCAATAATGAAAGGGGAATTAATGCCCCAACAATACTTATCCCTGCCTGATTGTTTCAAACATTACTTTAACAAGCAGAATGCTTTATTTTTTTACAAGAGGATTAAGGTTCCTAACTCTTTTATAACTTATGAATAGATTATATTGTAGGTTCTAAACAATGGCTTCCCATTATATGATACTAGAGTTTTCTAAACATATTTTTAAAATACCACTCTTCTTATTCATGTTTAGCTTCTAATCTATGAATAAAGAAGGCCCAAGCTTTCATGTCTTCTATTTATGGGCTCTCTTTTATTTATAACTAGTAAAATTATTCCATTAAGCTTTAATCCATGAATTTCTATTTTTTTTCTACTTGTCAAGTAACTCTCAATTCAAATTATCAACAATAAACCCCATAGTACCAACTTGAAATTATGGTCTTAGTAATTTTATAGGTTCTATTTTTTTCATTTCATCAGCCAAGTCATGAATGAACATATTTAATAATTCCACATGCCTTTGGAACATCATTTAAAATTCCCCTGACCTACCTCTAAAACCCAGGCTGGCACCGAACCACTAATAATACTCTTGGGACTTTAATACTTTTCTACATGTGAATCTAAGTCTTAAATGATTTCTACCACACACTTCCAGTAAGAATATATCATATGGAAATAAAGTCAATGCTGAGAGAGAGAAGTAAAAACTATCTATTGCTTAATCTATGCTTGTCATTCTGTCACAGTCCAGAGTATTCAAATGAAATTAAATTGTTATCTTTGTTCATTCATTTTGATCCTCAAGTGATAGGAACAACACATGATTTCCTTGTTGTAGTGATAAGGATGCTATAAATCACTATGTACTACCACATAAAATTCTAAATGCATTGAATGGAACAGAAACGTATAATGGGGTTTTACTGAATATGGAAGAAGGCCAAGAAAGCATAGATTTCTGATTTTTATAAGTAAAAGACCCTAGAAAGCAATCCCTGTCATCTCATTCTAAGCACATTGATTCAACAGAATTCATTGCAAAGACAATCCATAATATTAGTATTACACATAGTTATTTTCAAAGCTTTAATAAATTAGATGTATTTTATGTCACATAAATACTGAAAAGTATCAAAGAGCTACACACATTTCATTAATCAGATTAAGTTATTTAAATTTAATTTTATGTATTAGTTTTCACGCTGAAGTATTTTCTATGTTTACATTTACCAAATATTCAGAGTTATTCATATCATGCACAGCCATACTTGAGAATTCATTTCTTAAAATAGAGGATATATAAGGAATAAAATTATTCCAATACAAAATTACTTTCCATTTTTCTATAATTGCTTTACCCTAAAACCAAAGACTTCATTGTCTGTTTGCCAGAGGTTGGGGGAAAAATAAGGAATCATCTTAAAACTCTTGTGGAAATGCTACTAGTGGGGAAAACTTAAGAAAGAAAGAAACTGGTTATACATATAGGGCCACCTATTTGACTATCACAGAAGAAAGTATCATATTCTAGTAGATTTTAAAGAAATACAAAGGGATAATAATCGCTAAGCTTAGTACTCAAATAGTAAAGCAAGTTTCTCAACCTGTGCACTATTGATATGCTGGCGATGGATAATTCTTTGTCAGGTAGGCTATCCTGTACACTGTATTTAGCCATCTCTCTAGCTTCTTTTTATGAGATGCCAGTAACAACTGTCATCCCCCACACCAGGTTGTGACAACCAGAAATGTCTGCGAACATTGTCAAATGCCCTTTGGAGGGTATAATTATCAACCATTGAGAAACAAGAGGTAAAATAAAAGAATATACACCTCAATATTCAATAATGAATAACAATAAGGGATGCCTGGGTGGCTCAGTGGTTGGGCATCTGCCCTCAGCTCAGGGCATGATCCCAGGATCCGGGATTGAGTCCCACTATGGGCTCCCTGTGAGGAGCCTGCTTCTCCCTCTGCCTATGTCTCTGCCTCTCTCTTTGTGTCTCTCATGAATAAATAAATCTTTTAAAAAAAGGAATAACTATAATAATCACATAGTTAAATTTGATTACTCACTGCTAAATGCTAGGTGAAGTGCTAAGTACTTTAACAAGTATTATTTCATTTAATTTTTACAAGCCTATGCAATTTCTACTATCATTATTCCATTCTACAGATAAGAAAAAAAGTCTCAGAATCTGAACACGTGCCCCAAATCCCACAACCAGTAATTGTCAAGATCAGATTTTTTTCCCAGAACTTTCTAATTCCAGAGCCAGAACTCTTAGCCAATCTACTATACTATCCCTAATTAATCATGGGGCAGTAAATTAAATGATGCCATCAACCTTAATTACATTATTATATAGCATGGAAGTAGGATTTTCTAGGGTTCAAATAAAGTGTGGTGCCTACTGCCTGATGCATTGGAAGAAAAAGAAACTGTGTTTGTATTATGCAAACAGCAAGCTTTTCAAGGCTTCAAGCTTTCAGAGGCCCTGCAATTGTCTCCACTTTAGTTTTTTTTTTTTTTTTTTTGTAGCCATTCCTTATGCTTAAGAGTTCTTACCTGTCCTACCTGCATGGTAGGTAATTAGTAAACTTTTTCCTTGAGACCAGAACCAGGCTACCATAATTACAATTCAAATCTATAATGATAGTTATACCTTCTGTTGACCTGGAAGATTTAATGTCATTTTAAAAGCTATTCCTAACCACTGTGGATTTTATATACTATCCTCATTCCTGATTTCTAATGTTATAACCTTAATTTTTATTATTACAATATAATGAGGAATGCTCTCCTTACATTAAGCTCTGGAAAATATAATAAATGTTTAATTTTTATTATTTTTTTTCTACTTGTCTTCTCATCATCCACACTCAAAAAAACAGATAAAAGGACATTAAAGTACTAATACAACTAGATTATTTCGGCAAGGGTCTGATCATTGTCCAAGCTCAGAATTGTCACATACCTATGAAAATAATCTACTTGTCTCTCCCATACCCCTAGGGCCTAAAAGAATGAAGGAAAAAAGAACTAAAAATCATCTAAACTTAATAAGTAATTCCTGATTTTAGGATTACATTTATTTGTAACATTTATTTATTTATTTGATAAACTTTCCCAAGGAGGCTTATAAACACCTCTAAGTTATAGTAAAGAAAAATATACAAATATTAAAGTAGTTGCAAAATTTTATGATGCAATTGGGAAACAAAATAGGTCAACATAGTCAGCAGGAAGGAGGCTGTAAAATGTTGCATATGATGAAGCCCTAAACACTTGCTAGGATAACATATACTTTATTTGAACTCTTGTAGAGTTCATGATACACTCTCACTCTGATTATGTTTTAAGATCTATTTATGTTGCTTCATGTAACTTATTATATGATAAGCTGTATTATGCATATACCAAATTATAGTGGTATAAGCTACTGTGACAGTCACTTTGGCTGCTCCTAATTTCTCCTACCATAAACAGTGCTTCAATGGATATTTTCACACAGACCTCCTCTAAGACCTATGTGAGAGTTCCTCTGGTTTATGTCAGAGTTGGAAAATGGGGTCACATGGTAGTGGCATATTTATTTACGCCAAATAAAGTATGTTTTTCTAACAGCTACTACAATGAGGGAAAACCCATCAAATACGTTAATCACAGGATTTGTTGAACCATCATTCTTTGCACTGTATTACCTGGAAAAGGAGCACCTGAGATGTTAATATGGGTTTTAGTGGAAAAGGTACCAAGGAAAATTTTATTTGCAAAATGTTCTCTTAACTAAAGAGTTTGCTCCACTGTAAACTGCTCAGTGTCTTCTAGCATGCTGATGCTCACTATAAATGTTCAAGGGGCAAGAAGCCAATTTTCCCAAACATATTTGAGTCCAAACCATATTTTGGGGGACCTTCTTACATACAGCTTCCGAGGTATTTAGTGATTTGTAGAATACAATTTAGAAAACATTATGTTGCATTAGGCAAAAATTACTTAGAGTTAAATGAATCCTGGGTCACTTGTGTGATACAGTCCATTAAGCATCTGGCTCTTATTTTCATCTCATGTTATGATCCCCACATGAGTCATGAGACCCACATGAGGCTTCACACTCAGGATGGAGTCTGCCTAAGATTCTCTTTCCCTCTCCCACTTCCCTTCCTACTCGTGCTCTTTCTCTCTTAAAATATATAAAATAAATATATAAATCTTAAAAAAATAAATATATATATATTCTAAAATATAAAATAAATATAGAAATCTTAAAAAATAAATATATAAATCTTAAAAAAATAACCATAACGAATCTTGATACTAACATCTAAAAGAGATATTCCTCTAGAGCCTAAAATAAATATATAAATCTAAAAAAATATATAAATCTTAAAAAAAATAACCATAATGAATCTTGATACTAACATCTAAAAGAGATATTCCTCTAGAGCCCACTTTAAAAAATGTTATTTAACATAATTATCTTTATCTTCAACAATCCTTAACAACATAGTTATATATTTCATAAGGTTTTTCCTAACATAAAAAAGTAAAAAAGACTTAGTAAAAAGCTAACCTATGGGTACTGACCAAAGATAGCTCAGATACATTGCTCTCTGACAGTGTGGCTCTATTTGGACAAAGTATAGAGGAATGGTTGAATTGCCTAGACTTTAACTAAAATGTATTAAATATCATATCTCTTAGATGATTAAGTTTTAGATAGTTACTGGGTGTTATGAGATAGATGGGTGGATAGATAGACTCTTGAGTAAATAACTACACTTATATTTGAAGTTATATACCAGAGGAACCATATAAAAGGGATCAAGAAATTAAGTAAAATAAATGTTTTCATCCTCAAAACTGATTTTTATAAGTCTTCTATAAATATTATATGCAAATTTAAAATGCAAATCCTAAAGTCATTATTTTGACAGTGACAATGCATCTCAATCAACCCACTAAAATTTGGGCTGAGGAAAAATAATTGTTCAGTTCTGAGATCAATATAACTGGAAAGCAAAGGAAAGGAACTTTATTTTAACTTTCTGGAAAAGATACACAAGAAATGCAAGGTATGTTTTCCACTATTTACCTATTAGGAAATTCAAGATTGCATTTGCACTTAAAATGTGTGTTCTTCCAGAAGTCTATTTAATGGAGAGTTTATTTAAGCTGATAAGTGAACTTTTCTCGAATATATTAGTTGTCTAGACAATTTAACTTCCATTTTAGAAACATACTCTTAGAGGTAGAGATAGCCAGTTCTTTGTCACAGCAGATAAAAGAAGCTTACAGCCAAGAATACCAGAGCACTATTTTTGTCAGGTACCTATCAACATTTATGTTGTCACCCTATAGAGGCAGAACATTTAAAAGATCTACTGTATCTACATTTCCTAATTATCTGATACCTATTTTTACATTTTCTCAGTGACTCTTCTCCCCTAAAACCCATAAACTATGAAATAAAAATGCTTTCTGAATGAATTCATAATGTCCAGATTCTTTATTTTTTTAATAGTCTGTTCTAAAGCAAATAAAATTTCAAATTCAATTCACACTAATTTTTTTATCTTGTTTCATATCAAGCACTGAAACATATATTTAAATGGATGTTACATAAACTCTTCCTCCTAAAAAAAAAAGGTACAAAACATCAAATGACAAGTGAAAACAAACTGTAATGTCATATTTTGTAAATTTATTACTTTATAGCACTTTGTGCCTACCTCTATTATAGCACGCTTGTACTGTATCTTAACTATTGGTTTCTGGACCCATCACGCAATACATGTTGAAACTTTAAAGCACAGGAAGTACCCTATCATTTGTAATTCTCAGCGCTGAGGTACTTAGGAAAGAATGGAAAGAATCAAAGGCAGTAGGAAAGAAATAATTAACAGACCCCAAAATGATTATTAGTTTTAGAAATACCAAACTCAATTTTTCTTTACATTAAAACAAATATTTTTCCAGCTACCTTTGCAACAACTCATTTTTTGGTTTTGACTCTTACCTCTAATTAATGAAATAAAATCAAGTGGTTTCTGATATATGAATTAGCTTGGCTTTGGAGTTAACAGAACATGAACTTCTCTGGCACAGCCTTATCTAAAAGAGCCATATCAGATAAGCCTGAGTGCTAACACTGTAAGTCACAGCATTGGGAAACATACTTTGGCAAGCTTTCCAAATCCCTGACTCTCCTCATGGAAATAATAACAACTTTAATTTTTTAGAAGTCTGATAGGCAGATGATATATAAATACCAAAGGAGGAAAAATGTAGTTAACACTTTGTATTTAATTCACAGAAACAACTTAATATATAAATTATGACCTACAAAACTGATGATAATTATTTTAGGAGAGTTCATGCTTTTAAAGATTTCCATTATGTCCTTCAGTGTTTTATTTTTTGATAATAAGTATAATTTTATTGTGCTTTCAAGTTATTCCTAATTTTGTGACTAAAAAAAAAAAAAATAGGGCATCAGGAATCACTAGTGTATCCAAAATGAATTCTGAGAAAATAATAGATATTAGAGAGCTTTGCAGAATGGAAGTAATGTACTCTTCTTATTTTTCTTTCATGCCTCTTTCCTTTAAGATTTAAAGGATCCCTGGGTGGCTCAGTGGGCCTTTGGTCCAGGGCATTATCCTGGAGTTCCGCATAGGGCTCCCTGCATGGAGCCTGCTTCTCCCTCTGCCTGTGTCTCTGCCTCTCTGTGTCTCTCATGAATAAATAAATAAAATCTTAAAAAAAAAAAAAGATTTAAAAAAATAAAAATGGAAGAATTATTAATTTAACTTAAAAATTTAAGTAATTCAGGATACAAAATTTAAAGAAGTCTTGGAGGTCTTTTATAGGGAAAATATTTGAGAATACCTAACATGTTATTATATAATATTTTAAAATACAGTTTAAGGAGTTTCCAGTGCATTCAGCTAGTTTTAGGCATTATGACAGCCAATCCTCATTCAGCACTTTCTATTATTATGTATTTCTGGACAGAATATTTTGTCAGTTCTCCTAAAAGTCAATAAAAGTACAACCTTTAATATCAAGACTTTATAAATAAAATGAAATCATTATTTCACAAAGAGCTCTTATCCAAAAAGGTCACAGGAAAAGAAAGAAATGGTGAAATTCTTTCATTGAAACTGAGCTCATACTCTGAAGTGAGACACCTGAGTATTTCATTGCCAAATTTATATCTTTATAGCTCTGAGGAACATGCAAAAAATTTTTTCATCTAATTTTTGGAAAGATAGCTGCATATAGAGGCAGATAGTCTCACATATGACCACTAGAAAGAGTGGCCACGATACCTCGAATCTCATTACTTTCCATTACGTTTTAAAAGGTTCCTCCAGGTCATTATAGGAAAATGAGAATGAAGTTAAAAACACAAATTGACTTACAGAAGATTATAAAGAAAAGAAAGGTCAGTGATATACTTAACAGCTAATAAACTCTAGGAAAGACTGAATCTGAGTATCCAAAAACAAGATAAACTACTGTTTTAAAACTGAAAGTTTTAATACATCTTCACACTCTAACAAATAAGGAGTATCTGTTCCAGAATATGAATAAATTGCTCCTAAAAAAAAAAGTGAAAATAAAGGAAAATAAACAGAAAATCTGGTGAACAGGTCTGGCTGGAGATAGTTCAAAGCATAGTGCCATGTACTATATATGAGTCTGTGGGAATACTGTGAGTCTGTATTTTTCTTCAGTGAGTTCAGACTGCCAGTTTGATCACTCAGTATTAAGTTCTTGCTTCCCCAGATCAAACTTGCTTTCAAAAACTGATATAAAAATCAGTTTTTATATCTTTAATAACACTAATTGCTGGCAATAAAACAAGTATAACAGTAATCCAAAACTTAGGCAAAAAATAGAGACTATCACTTGAATATTCAGAGAAATTTTTAACCAAAATTCTGCTAAATGCACATTACAAGTACAGGAGAGGCTATGAATAAGAGTAGCTACATGTGTGCTTCTATTCATGAACCCATGCTCACACAAATAAGAGATTATCATCCAGAATTTATGAGAAGAGGACATAACAGTTTCAAAGGTTGTGTAACAAATACACATGTCATGAGATGATACATCATGAGCGGTATTCAAAGGATGTGGACATTAATTTGAAATCTTTGCAACAGAAAAATCAGGTTATTTTTTCCTCATGTCTTAGATCTGTGTTGTTCAATAGTTAGCCACAGGTGATACTGGTATTTATTTTTGAATGTGTTCATTAAAATGAAATAAATTAAGAATTCAGTTCTGTAATTGCACTGGCCACATTTCAATCGTTCAATAGCTCCATGTGACTAGTGGTTACCCTACTAGTATAGATATTAAACATTTCGATGTGGCAAAAAGTTTTCTCGGACAAGAGCTGTTATAGAATGTATGCAATCTGTAACAGGAATGTGTGTGGTATAAATAACAAATACTTAACTAAAAAGGATCCAAATAGAAATTCATTTTTCCGTCATAATAAAAAGTGCAGGGTGTGGGTTGCTGACATTAGTTTCATTGCTAATTAATGACAAAAAGAAAGCTGACAATTTCTCTTCTACCACCCTTACAGGTTTTATAGGCTGTGAGCTTTGCCTTTACACTTTTCACCTCAGGATGCAACATGTCAACTGCATATCCATATACCTTGCCGCATTCAAAATGGGAACTAGTGTAGAAAACAAAGTAGAGGCTGGGCCTACCTGTTCCTTACTCAAGCGAACACTTTCCTAAAAGTCCCCCACAAAATTCCACTTATACCTCCCTGACCAAAACTGTACCATATACCTGCCCTTAGTTGGATAGGATATATTTCCGAGAAGTCTGAGAGAGTAAACCTAGTGAAATATGTCATTTAAAGAAAAATAGAATGTTTCAAAAAACAGTAAGATGTAGAAACTAAAATTATATTGCTGTCCAATCAGCTACCTTTTCTGGTAATATCAGACCGCTTTGAAGAAATACTTAATGCTTCAAATCTGTCATGTGAGTTCTATGATCAGTAAAACACAAATATTTACCTATTTCATGAGTTTATAAAATTGAGGACCATTCTCAGGAAACACAATTTTTCAAGACAAAACACATCATAATGAAGCATAATAAACCATAAATGATACAAATTTGAAATAAAGAATATAAGTTA